>NC_069500.1:304803511-305033511 GCF_027579735.1 Bombina bombina | reverse complement strand
GGTCCTGTCAGACACAAATAATCACTGCATGCTACAAAACTTAAATATACATCAAGTCAAAGCACCAAAGTCCGGTGGAGAGTTGAGTCCCTTAGGGTGTATAGTTCCTAGTCGGAACATCAATTCTGCCTCTCTTCTTAATAGCAGTTTGTTCCTATTCCCTCCTCAGGTCAATTTTGGAATATGATCAATAAGAATAAACTTGATTGCAGATACAGAATGCTTCGCTGTCAACCAGTGGCGTTCCACCGGTTGATCGGATTGCCCTTTTTTTTAGGGCTGATCTAATCGCAGCTCGATGGTTGGCCATTCTCTCACGTATAGTTCCTTGAGTCTTTCCTATGTAATGTAGACCACATAAATATATATAAATATATATATATATATATATATATATATATACAACACTTCGGAGCCCTATCTTATTCAATTTTAATATTTGTATTATTTTTACTGTGTTTTAATGTAAATATTTCACATTCAAATGTTCTTCAAATAGAATTTTATATATACATATATATATATATATATATATATATATATATATATATATATATATATATACTGTATATATATATATAGTATGAAGTAAGCCAGCACTCACTGTTCGTATGATAAGTCGGGGTGCTTCGCAAATTTTAGTATAGAAGGCGGCTAAAGAGAGCACTCGCCATGAAAAAATGGTTTATTTCAACTTAGTGAACGTTTTCAAGGAATAACCCCGTCATCAGACAAGTGAAAAATAACAATTATGTATATATATATATATATATATATATATATATACATATATATATATACATATATATATATACTGTATATATATATATATATATATATATATATATATATATATATATATATGTATGTATATCTATATCTGTATATTTATAAACAAACACACACAAACTATTTTATTGCAATATTCAGATTTTGAATGTATGTATATATATATTACAATAGTTCAGTGCTCACTTCAGAACCAACTAAGTACTCTCACTATTTCTAATTTGAGAAAAACTATCAAGCATGCTAATAAATTTAAATAACTTCTTGCATAGCAATTGAAAATTATTGAACCAGGTTTATAAGCTCTTGCATTTGAAGGTGATCATCAGAGAGCTGGAACTGTGCTAAAAGAATAATTTAAAATTATTGCAGTACTTGACATTTTTTTTAAACAAGCTCTCTACTTGTGAAGTCATCAGAACATGGGTATGTGAGCTGCAGTACAATGAGGATTCATTCTACAGATATGTATTTGAAGCTGCAGATTTAGGCAATTTGTCAAAAAATGTTCTATGGTTAACTGACCCACACTCACTGTAAAAAGCAAATGTTCATTCACTAGTGAAGAATTGCATGTGTATTATATGACAAGCTAGTTTTGGCTTGGTCTGCATATGTATTAACTATATTTAAATAAGGTACATGGTATTAAGTATTAAACCTCATTTACTGTATAACATATCTACTCATAAATGACAATAATTTGTTTCTGTGTTCAATGTATACATTTTTTTTATGTATTGTTCAATAAAATGCTATCAAAGATCCACAATATCAGTAATGAGTAGATAACAGATTCTTATGGAACAGTAATATATAGTAGCAGCAACACAACCTAAAATTGTGTCAAATAACTCACAGAATCAGGGACAACACCATGTTTCCTCCGTAGCAAGATTAGATCAGATGTATCTATAACTATGCGACTAAAGGGTGGTTCAGTTTATGTAGCTTATCTAAATTTTAGTAAAACATTTGAATCTGTTACATTCAAGAAGAGTTAAAGCTGGCCAAAACATAGGGCCTGATATTCAGATGCTCACCAGTATGGAGAGGACACTAAAACAATGTTAGAAACAGAAATGTTAATTTGAAAGATATGTATCTCACTATGCAGGGTTTTGTATGTGAAGGACAGACACCTACATTACAATATAAGGTCTAAAAAAAAAAATCCCAAAGATTTTGCATGTTTTTTTCTCCATGCCAGCAAGCTTTTTAGACACTATACCCAAAAATTTTCTTTCGTGATTCAGATTGAGCATGAAATTTTAAGCAACTTTCTAATTTACTCCTATTATCAAATTTTCTTCATTCTCTTGGTATCTTTATTTGAAATGCAAGAATGTAAGTTTAGATGCTGGCCCATTTTTGGTGAACAACAATGGGTTGTCCTTGCTGATTGGTGGATAAATTCATCCACCAATAAAAAAGTGCTGTCCAGAGTACTGAAACCAGAAAAAAGCTTAGATGCCTTCTTTTTCAAATAATGATAGCAAGAGAACGAAGAAAAATTGATAATAGGAGTAAATTAGAAAGTTGCTTAAAATTGTATGCTCTTTCTGAATTACAAAAGAAAAAAAAAATGGGTTCAGTGTCCCTTTAAGATAATGGAGTGCAACAGGAATGAATCTCTTTTATGTATTTTAGTTTAATCGTTCCTGGTTTTCTTCCTATATTCTATATATTCTATATATATATATATATATATATATATATATATATATATATATATATATATATATATATATATATATATATATATATATATATATACAGGGAGTGCAGAATTATTAGGCAAGTTATATTTTTGAGGATTAATTTTATTATTGAACAACAACCATGTTCTCAATGAACCCAAAAAACTCATTAATATCAAAGCTGAATAGTTTTGGAAGTAGTTTTTAGTTTGTTTTTAGTTATAGCTATTTTAGGGGATATCTGTGTGTGCAGGTGACTATTACTGTGCATAATTATTAGGCAACTTAACAAAAAACAAATATATACCCATTTCAATTATTTATTTTTACCAGTGAAACCAATATAACATCTCAACATTCACAAATATACATTTCTGACATTCAAAAACAAAACAAAAACAAATCAGTGACCAATATAGCCACCTTTCTTTGCAAGGACACTCAAAAGCCTGCCATCCATGGATTCTGTCAGTGTTTTGATCTGTTCACCATCAACATTGCGTGCAGCAGCAACCACAGCCTCCCAGACACTGTTCAGAGAGGTGTACTGTTTTCCCTCCTTGTAAATCTCACATTTGATGATGAACCACAGGTTCTCAATGGGGTTCATATCAGGTTAACAAGGAGGCCATGTCATTAGATTTTCTTCTTTTATACCCTTTCTTGCCAGCCACGCTGTGGAGTACTTGGACGCGTGTGATGGAGCATTGTCCTGCATGAAAATCATGTTTTTCTTGAAGGATGCAGACTTCTTCCTGTACCACTGCTTGAAGAAGGTGTCTTCCAGAAACTGGCAGTAGGACTGGGAGTTGAGCTTGACTCCATCCTCAACCCGAAAAGGCCCCACAAGCTCATCTTTGATGATACCAGCCCAAACCAGTACTCCACCTCCACCTTGCTGGCGTCTGAGTCGGACTGGAGCTCTCTGCCCTTTACCAATCCAGTCACGGGCCCATCCATCTGGCCCATCAAGACTCACTCTCATTTCATCAGTCCATAAAACCTTAGAAAAATCAGTCTTGAGATATTTCTTGGCCCAGTCTTGACATTTCAGCTTGTGTGTCTTGTTCAGTGGTGGTTGTCTTTCAGCCTTTCTTACCTTGGCCATGTCTCTGAGTATTGCACACCTTGTGCTTTTGGGCACTCCAGTGATGTTGCAGCTCTGAAATATGGCCAAACTGGTGGCAAATGGCATCTTGGCAGCTGCACGCTTGACTTTTCTCAGTTCATGGGCAGTTATTTTGCGCCTTGGTTTTTCCACACGCTTCTTGTGACCCTGTTGACTATTTTGAATGAAACGCTTGATTGTTCGATGATCACGCTTCAGAAGCTTTGCAATTTTAAGAGTGCTGCATCCCTCTGCAAGATATCTCACTATTTTTGACTTTTCTGAGCCTGTCAAGTCCTTCTTTTGACCCATTTTGCCAAAGGAAAGGAAGTTGCCTAATAATTATGCACACTTGATATAGGGTGTTGATGTCATTAGACCACACCCCTTCTCATTACAGAGATGCACATCACCTAATATGCTTAATTGGTAGTAGGCTTTCGAGCCTATACAGCTTGGAGTAAGACAACATGCATAAAGAGGATGATGTGGTCAAAATACTCATTTGCCTAATAATTCTGCACTCCCTGTATATATAAAATTGTCACTTTCAAAAGCAAACTTGCCTATTCTTCTGATTGGTACATTATGACTAGCATAATATTTGTGGGGAGTTAGATTAGCCATTCCATTTAGTTTGCTTGGAGGTCACAAATAGGTCATATGAACCTGTCCACCCAGGATCGTAGAATGCAGGCAGCATATTGCAGAAACACTCTGCCCGTGTTTAACATTGCACAAGCGTTTGCTTGTGCAATCACACAGCCTGCTCATGCTATTCCAATAGTACGCGAGTAGGGGGTTGTCAATCACGCTGGGGCAAAAATACCCTAAGTGATTTAATTGACAGCTAATAACTGGCGTACTTGTTAGGAAGATGCTTCTAAATTTCTGGTGCAGGCTAGCTCATGCAATAGTATGGTGGGGGATGTTGTATTTAGGGTTAATGGCTTATAACAAAGGTACCTATATAATATATAATATAGTTTTGGTCAGATGCTCCCTGTAGCTTGTCATAGTAATTGAATTAATAGTTTAGCTATATGCAAATAGCATGTGATCTTTAAATAATAATACTGCAAGTTTAATCAGGTTGCTTAACTGAAGCCATTATCAGAAATCTGTTATCACAATATGCCTAGAATGAAACCCTTGTTTTCATATGTTGTTATTATAACTATTTTCTTGCAACATGCTCATATAATATTTAAACATAAAGGGGAGCATTAGCTACCAAAGGTTGCATAAAAGAATCAATTGAGCTTTTGATCATTGTCATAGATTTAGTGGGATTTAAAAATATATATTTAAGGTTAAAAGGGATCTATAAAGGTTATATTTATATTATTTTGTGTTTTTTTTTAACATTTCTTTATCACTTATGTAAATATTTTTATGCCATTAGGGAGGTAGAGAATTCAATATTATATTTAAATTAGCGCTGCGGAACCAGTTAGCGCTCTACAAATACCTGATAATAATAATGGGCAATTTAATTTATTTATTTTTTTGTTAAGAGAATATACTGTTCAAGAACATGGGCCTGATTCTTGGCTAGATTACAAGTGGGGCACTAATAATTCATTTTGCTCGCACGCTAACTCTGCTAAATGTAATTTTTTAATGCAGGCAGATTAGCCTTTTACAAGGTAGTTATTTAGATATGCTTTTCAACAAATGATTTCAGAAGAATGAAGAAAAATAGATAATAGACAATAAATAAATTTGAAAGTTTTTTAAAATTGTATGATCTTTCTTAATCATGAATGAAAAAGTATAGGTTTCATGTCCCTTTATTTTTTGTTTTTATTGTGTTTAGTGTTACTTTTTTTTGTCCTTACCCTTTACTCGAGGTCTTCACTCACACTAACTTAAATTTGCGCTTGACCATGCGCATTTACTTTTAATTTCTAATATGAGTGCAAGTTCGCAATAACACACCATTTGTAATATAGCCCTATATAAAAAATCTCTCCAGTGCCATGAACTCAATTTCCGAGTTCTTTAAAGGCAGTTTTTACCTTGAGAACGGTGTGTCCCTGTTTTTAAGTATTTGAAGGTGATGCATACACTACAATAGGGTTTGCATAAAAATTCTGATTTAACAACCATATAAAATGAATAAATGTAATATTGAAATAAAAAATGCAGACAAAATCGTATTGTTTAATAGCATTAAAAAGTATAATGACATTGTTCTGCAAATATCATACTTTCTAAAAAAATTCAAATTCATATTGAAATTGTGAAGGAAAGAAATGTTTTAAGCTGCAGAGTAGAAATTGTAATAAATCTTAGCTGCACAAACAAAACAAAAAAAAAACAGTGAATTTTCTATTATTTTTGATGAGTTTTCTGCCCGTTTGCAGGCACGCGATAAATAACCACCCAATACTATGGCTGGTAATAGCTACCGTGAACTTCTGTGGAATGCGAACGCGAGGTCGCGTTTGCATTGCACCTCACCTGTAATACCAGCGAAAGCGATATTTTGCGCTCCAATTATAATCTGGCCCTTAGTGTATTTTAAATAAGTATCACAGTGACAGCAAGTTGCCTGGCCAGGGACATTTATTTGTCTATGTTTGAATTTCTCTCACAGGTCCTTTTACATTCTGTAAGCATTTTACCCATGGAGGTTTTGCTGATCTTTCCTGTCAACTGAATGCTTATGAGGTTTTCTTATTTTAAAAAAACGTATTACACTGAAAATCCCTTTTTATTGTAAACTTACACTAAACAAAACAATGATAATGCATGCAACAATACTTAGCTTCGATCAGTTATTAGCATAGACTGGCAGGTAGGTCACAATAAACACGGAAGTTAAACACAGAAGGAACTTCATCAGCTACTGGAAAACATTTTTAAAAGAAGTCTCAATCAATCTATCTCTCAGTTCTGCCCACTTTCTCTGCTATTACAAAAGTCTAACCAAATCAGTATGGTTTAATCTGCTCAAAAAAAAAATCTGCTTACCCTTTGGGAAAACTGTAAAATATTATACTCTTTATACTTCAAATTCTTTCTTAGACAAACGACTGTAAACACAAAAATCAATAACTACTCTAAAATTAATAACTACTATTTTAATATTTTTATTATTTTATAGTGTGTTTTAATGTAAATATTTCTTATTCTAATGTTCTTCACATAGAAGAAAACGTTATTTGTGTATATATATATATATATATATATATATATATATATATATATATATATATATATATATATATATATATATATATATATATATATATATATATAAATAAGCAAAGTGCACTCCAGATACTAAGCAGACAACAGCTTCGGGTGCTAGCAAAAATCATATTATAGCAGAAAACAAGAAGCACTCCAGAAGTCTTTCAAATATTATCACCTTTAATTAAAGGTGATAATATTTGAAAGACTTCTGGAGTGCTTCTTGTTTTCTGCTATATATATATATATATATATACTAGGTGATAAGCCTGCCCAGAGGGCAGTCAATTTTATAAAAACTACCAACCCCAAAGCTAATATTACAAAAATAAAAAATGTAAAATTACAGAAAAAAATAAAAC
This sequence comes from Bombina bombina, assembly GCF_027579735.1. Classification (NCBI taxonomy): domain Eukaryota; kingdom Metazoa; phylum Chordata; class Amphibia; order Anura; family Bombinatoridae; genus Bombina; species Bombina bombina. The sequence goes on along the minus strand of NC_069500.1, from coordinate 305,026,351 downwards.
TAATAACCCTATAAAAACAAAACAAAAACAAAACAAAAACACCCCCTAATCTATCAATAAACTACCAATAGCTCTTAAAAGGGCATTTTGTAGGGCATTGCCCTAAAGAAAGGGCCCTTTTAAAGCCCTTTTTAAGCAGACTTTAAGCAGATTCCTTTACATACAAAAATTACAAAGTACCCACTTACAGTAAAACCCCCCACCCAACCAACCACCTAAAAATAAAAAAACTAAGTCTAAAAAAACATAAGCTACCCATTGCCCGTAAAGGGACATTTGTATGGACATTGCCTTTAAAAGGGAATTCAGCTCTTTAATTGCCCTTAAAATGGCAATCAGTTCTTTTACAGTCCAAAAAACCCTAATCTAAAAAAAAAAGTAACCCCCCCCCAAAAAAAAGCCTAAGACTAAGTTCCAAATAGGTACTCACCGTTCCTGAAGTCCGGTGGTGAAGGTTTTCTTCCAGGCGGCTCCATCATCTTCTATCTTCAGCCAACATTCCTTTGAGTATGCTAGAGCAACTGGCGACGGCAACTGACGCGTTACAAACATGATTATAGTATAGATATATATATCTATATCTGTATATATCAATATCTATATCTGTATATATCTATATCTATCTATCTATCTATCTATCTATCTATCTATCTCTATATATATATATATATATATATATATATATATATATATATATATATATATACCGTATTGTTCCGCATATAGGCCGCACCTGAATATAGGCCGCACCCTTAAAGTTTGGTGCCATTTTAAAGAAATTAAATTTTAAAGCTGCAATGTTTGCAAGTGAGACCAGCAGAGTCCCAATGTAGGGTGCCAGCTCCCAGGGGGATCCTTTTCCACTTCCCCAAGACCCAAGAGTATAAAATAAAACAAAGGAAAGATGCTGAACTCCTTAGTATGGTAATTTCAAATGTGAAAAAAAAAACTTTATTCAGGCATTAAAGCTATAATGGCTAAATAAAGGCTTTTTCACATTTGAAATTATCACAGGCAAAACTGACTAACATGGGACATCCTGTGCTCTGCCCACTTCCTCCCTACCCACACTGCAATACCCATAAGGCACATTCCTATAATCACCCTACCGGTATAATCATCCTCCTTGTACCGGTACTTGTATCAACCATGGACTCTGCATGGGTACTTGTATCAACCACGGACTCTGCATGCCATTCCGTTCAGCACACAGCTCCTACTGTGATGACATCATCATCTACAGCCACATCTGCCGCTCCGTCCCTGCAGACTGCAACGCCTGTGAAAGAAGCATTTAGCAACGTCTTCGGTTCACTCCTAGAAGACTGCTAATGTTACCAATACCTGCGACTAAGCATTAGCAGTCTTCTAGGAGTGAACCAAAGACGTCGCTAAATGCTTCTTTCACAGACGTTGCAGTCTGCAGGGATGGAGCGGCAGATGTGGCTGTAGATGATGATGACATCAAAGTAGGAGCTGTGTCTGAACGCAAAGGCATGCAGAGTCCGTAGTTACTCGCTCAGGGATCACTCTAACATATAGGGCTACCATATTACTGCATACCCATACCACTGTATAAGTTACCGGTACATTCCTTACCCGGTTATTACTATAAAAGGCAGGTTTAAGCAAAATAAAAAAAAAACAAGAAAAAATGCCGAATATAGGCCGCGCCCCGCATATAGGCCGCACTGCAACTTTAAAGGTCAAAATCAAGGGAAAAAAGTGCGGCCTATATGCGGAACAATACGGTATATATATATATATATATATATATATATATATATATATATATATATATATATATATATATATATAGCCAGGGCCAAAAATATTGGCACCCCTGAATTTCTGTCAGATAATGCACCACTTTGCCCAGAAAATTGGTGCAATTACAAATGTTTAGGCATTCTCATGTTTATTTATTTTGTTTGTATTGGTATGACACAAAAAAGGGAAGAAAAAAAGCCAAATCTGAAACATTCCACGCAAAACTCCAAAAATGGACTGGACAAAATTATTGGCACTTTCTCAAAACTGTAAGAAATAATTGCATCCCAAGTTTGATGCTGATTTGAACAGCCAATAGGATTTAAGTAACTCTCATCCTATTGGCTGATTTGACATTTTCAGCCAATAGGAATCCAAGGTACCCCACTATAGCAGGGGTACCTTGCATTCAATCTTCAGTGTGCGGTGGACGATCGCATGAAGAGGACCTCCTCATCGTTAAAGACCGCTGCCACTAATGATGACCAGGGCTCCGGATCTGCGCATCGACAAAGACCGCTTCGCAGCTCCGGCAAAAAGAAAGAAGATGGTCCTGCGATGGATGAAGATGGAGCCGCTTAGATGAAGACTTTGCCGGGAAGAAGATGGATGTCCAGACTTCAGGAACGGTGAGTACATTTTTTGGGGTTGGTGTTAGGGTTTTTTTTGGGGGATTTTTTTGGGTGTTTTTTTTTTTAGATTAGGGTTTTTTTATCTTTGAATGGCCTGAAAAAGAGCTGACTGCCCTTTTAAGAGCAATACCCAAACAAATGCCCCTTTAGGGGCAATGGGTAGCTTAGTTTTTTTTTATTTTGGGACGGGTGGGTGCGGGGGTTTACTGTTAGGGGTTAATTTGTAGTTTTCTTTAGGTAAAAGAGCTGATTGATTCAGGGCAATTTCCTGCAAAAGGTAGTTACATCTTAGATTAGGGTTTTTTTATTTTGGGGTGGATTTTTTATTTTTATAGGAGTATTAGATTTGGTTTACATTTTTTTATTTTGGATAATTTCGTTTATTACTTAGATTTTTTTATGTTTTGTAATCTTAGATTTTTTATTTAAATTTAATCTTAGGTTTTATTTTTTTATGTAATGTTAGGATTTTTTATTTTAATTTTAAATTAGGATTTTTAATTTTGGTATTTTTAATAAATTTATTAGTAAAATAGTCTTTTTTATTTTATGTAATTAGGGTTTACTTAGGGGTCATTAGGTTAGGGGGCTTAGTGAATAGATTAATAATTTGCGTTGTGGGGGGATGGCGGTTTAGGCGTTAATAGGTTAATTAGGTAGATTGCGTTGTGGGGGGATAGGGCTTTAGGGGTTAATGTGTTAATTAGATAGATTGTGTTGTGGGGGGTTGGCGATTTAAGGGTTTATAGTGTAATTAGATACTTTGCGTTTTGGGTGAGTGGCGAATTAGGGGATAAGAACTTTATTAGGTACTTTGTGATGTGGGTGGGTGGCGGATTTGGGGTTAATAGTGTAATTAGATACTTTGCGATTTGGGGTTGGTGGATTAGGGGTAAATACATTTATTAGTTATTGTGGTTGGGGGATGGCGGTTTAGTGGTACATATTGGCATGTGTTAGGTGTTTGTTAAAACTTCCAGGGAGTTACACTACTCATATTCTCAGTGCAAGGCTTGCTGTTCTGCCTATGTGCAAGGTGAAAATGGAGTAATGCTGAATATGTGATACTGACTTGCGACGCCGGTTCTATGTTAGTTTATGGGAGTAAAAATAGTGGCCGACAGGTGAAATATACGTGCCGCATTTACATGCAGTGCCGTATATGTGATCGCAAAATCCGACAAAAAATTGCTGATGCCGGCTTTTGCGGGCGACTCCGCATTTGTGATTAAGCCCCAGTTGTTTAATCATGCTTACAATGTAGGACTATACAGGTCAGAAACGTTGCAGATTTTCATTTGAGGATTACATTTTTTTTTTTTTTTTTTTTTTTTTTATTGTAAATGTATTTTATGAATATTTGACAACGTGTGTATTAACTTTGTAAAAAAAAATTTTTTAATTTCAGATTGTCATCTGATGACTTCCAGGAATATTTTTTTGTTTTTGTTTCAAAAACTTTTTTTTTTTTTTTTTTAATTTTAATTTTTTATTGAAGAACTGTCAATTGAAATGGTACATACAGACTTATCATGCAGTAATTATACATATATTTTGCAAATTGAGTCTTTAAAGAGGATAATACATAGGAGCCAAGACAGACCTCATTTTTATACCCCTAAGACATCATGTTAGGTCACTCTTGGACCCCTTAGAAATTTAAAATCTGTTTGGTATGGGGTAGTATTAGTCCAATGCTGTGGATAAACTAACAGAAAGAAAAATTATAAAGGGAAGGCTTTGCATAATGTGGTATAGAAAACAATAAAGAAAAAAGTCCCAACTGGGTTAAAAGTTAAGAACATAACTAGCTGTCTAGCGTTCCAAATGCAATGGGGAGGATAAATTACGCTGCACATACACAACGTGAGGGTATAAAGAAATGTGATATTTGACAAAGTACCCTCTTGATATCTGTCTTAATGATGAGACCTTATGTATGATAATCTTTTTGGAGCAGAGTGGGCATTATCTATGTTGTGGCAATGAATATTCATGAGAAATTAGTAACTGCAGCAACAATAGTGACAAGACTTAAAAAAAAAATTACTAATACTATATTATATGGATTACTGAGGTAATCATGTTACATACTTGAAAGTGAGTTGGTGACCCAACATATTTCTGCTGTTTCATAAAGTATACTACCCATACCATCACTATAATGTTGGGATACATAGCGATTCTTTGTACATTGCATCTAATGTAATATAATACTGGTCTCCCTGTGGCCTCGGCCGCCAGCCGCCAGGGAAAGATTGTGCCTCACACAAATATGTAGACTATTTATTATTTATTTTCCTATGGATAGCCTTCCCTCAGTATAATAGTATAAGCAAGAATATGCTACTTTATAATAAATTCAAATCAAACATCTTAGAATAGCAGGCAGTGTAGGGTAGAGTGAGGTATGGGGTATATCCAAGCTATCGTATCCTATACATAATTAACTGAAACTAAACAACATGTGAAACAAGTAACACTAAACATCTCTGCCAACGGGCCACTTTTCATAATGAGTCTCTTGTGGTTTTCTCAGTTCAACCTCCTAGATGGATTGGGCAAAGTCACATCTGATCATCATAACAGGATAGCTGTTTAACCCCTGCTAGCTGACATTACAGTAATCTAGCCTTTATCAGATATAAAAACCTGTGAGTTTTTGCGATGACAGGACTTGAGTTTTCTCAATGCTTGTTGCGCCTTATTTGTGGGTTGTGAAGGAGAGCGAGATGTCTGCTCAGCGTAGCTCCAGTGTAAAACAACAGGTGGCTGAGTCCATTTTTGTGTCCCTTGGGTTAGTGTCCCTGCTGTGTCTTGCTCTGTTAGCCTCCGGGTCATATGCCGAAGTATAGATCCAGTAATTTCTTGAGAGCGCCCGCTCATACGAGGTGTGCTAGTCGAGGTGATATTCTGTGTCTCCTGATCGTGTAGGTCTGTAGTGCAAGCGTCTTGCTGCTTCTCCTGCGCTACAGACAGTCTTGGTAGCAATGTAGTGTACTGCGCAGCATGGGCTCTTGTAGGAGACTCCTGTGGTTGTGGCAAGTCAGCGAGCTCTCTCTGCTGTGGGAAGTCTTCAAGCATCCCTGTGTCGAGGGACCCTTTTACAATTGAAGACCTGGTTAGGTGTGTGGCGCGTATTTCTTTATTATGCAAGATTTGCATCAAACAGTCATATGGAGCTTTATCCATCATCCTGTGAAAAAACTTTTCAATTCTCTCCAGCCTCTCATCCAATCGCTGTAAGTAGGATTCTCCCGCCATGTGCGCCATTTTAAGTATCGCCTTGTAAGGTAGTTTGTTTGTTGTTTTCTTTGAAAAGTGTGTTAATTCACTTTACTGCAGGTATCTGATGTCTTCTCGCTAGTGCAGCAAAGATGTAATACCCAGTTAGGGACAAATACCTCGGATTTACCGAGGGGGAAGCGCCGCCATTAAGGAGTCGCCGCTCCAGGCCCCTATTGTCCTTTCCAGAGATCGGACGTCAAAAATACAGTCCAAAAATTAGTGATAAGCCCTCAGAGGGACTAACAGACGTTGCAACTATATACTATTATATTTTAGCTGTGTAGTAGTGCCTATAATCGGCGGATTTAAAGCTTCTCGGTCAGAGCTCTTGGAAGTTGCGACCGGTCAGGATCGCTGTTAGGACACGCCCCCAAGGATTACACTTTTTAATTCATATAGTGGTTCTTTCAAAATATAAATAAATAAATAAATAGAAAAATTGTTGGATTTTTGAAGTAAGCAAATTTATTTATTGAGGAAGAATTGGTGAAATAGTATTGAACTCTCGTATTTTGTTTCAAACTCAGAACAATTGTATAGTATAAGTGATCTACTGTTTGCAATAAAAAAGTACAGCAAATTCACTCCAATAAAAAAAAGGATGAAACAGACACAAACCTTTTAATGGGCACAAAGAGTATTGCTAAAGTGAGATATATGTCACATGTACTTATTTGTATTTTAAACATTTATGTATTAAAGAGACATTGCTAACTTGCCTCATATCACAACTTGAAGGGACATTCAACTGTAAAATTAAAATGCTTTAGTTCATTTAAGCATTTCATTTTAAATGAATTCCCTTGTCCTTTTCTACAGATTTAACCCCTGATAAAGTGGCTAAATACCTAATACCTAAGAGTTGTGCTTTAGAGTCACTTCAAATGAGGATATGGCTGGTGTTTGAAGTATATAGATAATTGTTTGTATGGATTTCTGAAAAGAAGGAATATTGCTTTCTCATTTTTCTGTTGTATCCCTTGAACTTTGTTTCTATATCACCATTTGTCTTTCTTTATCAATATGCCAGTTTTGCAGTTTGTGTTATATAATAATTTCCTTCTAATGAAACTATTTTCTTCTATCATTCTGTGAAAGATCTTAGAAGTGATTTTAAAGGGATAGGAAGAGCAAACATTATTATTATGTTATAGCATAGGTTGCTTGTAAACATAAATGTGCCCAAATACTTTGTGCTTTTGCTTCTAAGCCATTTCGCCGCAATCTTTTTCTGAAATCTGGCTTGTTTCCAAACCCACAGTGAGGCTAATTTGCATTAGCCAATCATGGTGGGCAACCTGGGTTTGCTATTTTGCTGGAGTTCCGGTGTTCCAGACAAATGCACTCTTACTGATGATCCCTAGCGCATGCACAATGCAATAAAGAGCTTTGCGGTAACATCACAGACTACACAGACTAGGAGCTAGATTTCTGGCAATGCACTTCATGTAATGCGGTGCGCGTGCGTTTGCAGAGCTCCAAATATAAATGTTAATATGCAAATAAGAGGGATATGAGATGACTGCAGTTGAGCCCATTTCTGTGGAATAACCAATCAAATCAGTCAAGAGAATTTTAGTAGCTCTCATCCTATTGGCTGATTTGAACAGCCAAAAGGATTTCAGTAGCTCTCATCCTATTGGCAGATTTGAATCTCAAAAATCAAATCAGCCAATAGGAACGCAAGGGACACCATTTTGAAAAGGCTCCCTTGCATTGAAGATCCAGTGTACGGCGGTGACCGTATGAAAAGGATGCTCCGCACCAGATGTCTTCAAGGATGGACCTGCTATGGGCCGCCAGGATGAAGATAGAAGACGCCACCTGGATGAAAATAGAAGCCGCCGCCTGAATGGATTAAGACCTCGCCACCTGGATGAAGACTTCTCGCCGCCTGGATGTCTGGACTTCAGAAACTGTGAGTGGATCTTCGGGGGTTAGTGTTAGTTTTTTTAAAAAATCTTTTTGAATGTTTTTTTTATTTTAGATTAGGGTCTAGGCTTTATGTAAAAGAGCTGAATGCCCTTTTCAGGGCAATGTAAAAGAGCTGAATGCCCTTTTAAGGGCAATGCCCATACAAATGCTCTTTTCAGGGCAATGGGGAGCTTGCCCAGAGGTTTAGGGGTTAATAACTTTATTTAGTGGCGGTGATATCGGGGAGCGGCAGAATAGGGGTTAATAGCTTTATTATAGTGTTGGCGATGTTGGGGTGCTGGGGAAGAGAGGTTAATAACTTTATTATAGTGGCGGCGATGTCGGGGAGCGGCAGAATGGGGGTTAATAGATTTTATTCATGGTGGCGATGTTGGGAGCGGCAGATTAGGGGTTAATAACTTTATTTAGGTGTCGGCGATGTCGGGGGTGGCAAATTAGGGGTGTTTAGACTTGGGGTTTATGTCAGGGTGTTAGGTTTAAACGTAACTTTTTTTCCCCATAGACATCAATGGGGTTGCATTACAGAGCTTTTCATTCCGCCATCGTAGGTGTTAGCTTTTTTTCTAACACTCTCTCCCCTATGGGGAAAGCATACATGAGCATGTCAAAGCAGCCCTTGGCTTTTGTGCAGTATGGAGCTTATCGCCACTATATCGCACGCACAAGGAGGCTTTTCAGAAACTTGTATAAACAATAGCACTATGGAGGGTGAAATAACGCACACTGAAGACTGAATGCAAGGTACCCCATATTTATTGGGGTACCTTGCATTCCTATTGGCTGAAGTGTTGTAATCAGCCAATAGAATGAGAGCTACTGAAATTTTATTGGCTGATTTCAGTAGCTCTAATCCTATTTATTCATATCTGATTTAAAAATTTCAGCCAATAGGAATGCAAGTTACCCCAAATTGTATTCGGTACCTTGCATTAAATTTTCAATGTACACCGGAGATCGGATGAAGAGGAGCCTCCATGCCGCTGAGTATCACTGCCACTGAGAACCACTGCTAAGGACCGCCGCTCTGGATTCACGCATCAGGGTAGACTTCTCTGCGCCGCCTTCACTCCGGATGAAGATAGAAGATGATGGAGCTGCCTGGAAGAAGACTTTCACCGCCGGACTTCAGGAACGGTGAGTACCTGTTTGGGGCTTAGTTTTAGGATTTTTTGTAAACAAGGATTTCTTGTAACAAGCCTGAACCGCCAGCAGTATCCAACGAATTCGGTTGACAGCTTGGAGAGCTGACTGCATTGTAGCGGATGGATCAGTGTGCAGTGCCCAACTAACAAGGTTGACAGCGTTTACAGCCAACTGCAACATAAGGATCCGGAGGCGTAAAAAATAAAGTCTGGTAAAGACATAGGAAAAAACCTAAGGAGGACTTTCGGAATTTGGTGAGACAATTTGGTACACTTATAACTCCCCATCTGGTTATCTTTCCTTTTTCGGATATGGATCTCTTTAAATGAGTTTGTCATGGTCAAACTTGACATAATAATGACTGTATGTTGAATGCTCGAATTACTACAATTTAAATTGGTAATGTGAAAAAGTGAAGTTAAGCGCTCAGAGCACGGGTATACCTAAGAGATGTGTATTAAAATAAAGGGAACAGTGTCCAGTATGTAATCAACGAAAAAATATATTTATCAAAGTATTAATATGTAATAATATATAGGAAGGAATATATATATATGTACCAGAACAGAGACAGAGGCGTAAATATAGTTCAAATGGAAAATTTCCAAAGGCAATTTATTATACTAATAAAACAGAGGTGTCAAGATGTCTAAAATGATACAAAATGATACAATGTAAAACAAAGGGACGTCTCCCTTAATAAATGTATAGATACATAAAATAAGCATAAAAGATCAATAAGAAAAAGTACTTGCGCTTTAGCGAAAAATTACTGATGTCCCAAGATATTGACTTGCCAAGTGACAAGAAAGTAACTGTCCAGTTGTAGGCTTGAATTGCCTGTATTTGGTGGTTGGCGTTACTGGATGAAAGAAAAGGGCGCCTTTTTGTGTAAAGGTGACGTGACGTCATGTTTTAAAATGGTAGGTGATGTTGCCATGGCAACCCCTATTCCTAAATCTGTAAGGAAATCCTGGGGGATTTAAAGATAATCTTTGCGCTCACGAAAGATGATAGCTTTGTTGTCGTGAGGAAAGACTAGCAGGATCTTGAAATTTTAGAAATGGGTCTCAGAGTTAGATATCTCCCCTTTTCTATAGCCTATTACTTCTTCTCTACCCTACATTGATTCAGCATAATTCGTTCAAAGGATTTACCCTTCCCTATCCACATATATGGGTCTTTATGTAACATCTATGATATATGTCTATAGATAACACCTTAGCATCATATAACAACTTCGAATATATTCCCTTTATCCCTGCTATAGGATTACTCCTGTTATATTACAACACCATAAATAAGAAGTAGTTTCTCATTGACCGGATAAAGAATTCCACCTTAAATATCCAAACACCCTATTCACACGTTCCACCTTTAATTAATTGTCTGAGATAGCCAATCAGATTAACTGAAGGCATTTAAATATTCTCATAGCAGCACAGACTAACATGTCTTGATAAAGCCTGTGGGCGAAACGCGTTGACCTGACACTGTGTTTTATGCTATTGATTTTATCCATCATTATTGTTATCTGTTAACAATTTTATGCTTCAAAGGACTTTCCATTTGAATTTCTATGTGCATGCTGGCACCAACTGACAACTAACTCCACCAACTGTTGTGCCGTTTGGCACCAACCCTACTACAAGGAAACTCCTAGTCGCTACTAGCGACCACAAAACTGACTGTCTCCTAAGAATTTCCTAGTCGCTCCCTGCGACCGCCAAGTTCCTCAACAAAGGATAACCCAGTCGCTACCAGCGACCGCAAAGACCATCTTACTTATACTAAAGATCCGCGAGTCGTTACTAACGACCACCTCATCCTAAACCAAAGAATTCCTTAGTCGCTACTTGCGACCGCCAAGTTCTTCAACAAAGGATAAACCAGTCGCTACCGGCGACCACAAAGACCAACCTATACTTCTTAAAAGATCCTCAAGTCGTTACTAAAGACCACCTTATCTTCAACTGGAAGGATCTATATGTCTCTCCTAGTCGCTGTTTGCGACCGCCAAGTCCTTCAACAAAGGATAAACTAGTCGCTACTAGCGACCGCAAAGACCCATTTCTAAAATTTCAAGATCCTGCTAGTCTTTCCTCACGACAACAAAGCTATCATCTTTTGTGAGCGCAAAGATTATCTTTAAATCCCCCAGGATTTCCTTACAGATTTAGGAATAGGGGTTGCCACGGCAACATCACCTACCATTTTAAAACGTGACGTCACGTCACCTTTACACAAAAAGGCGCCCTTTTCTTTCATCCAGTAACGCCAACCACCAAATACAGGCAATTCAAGCCTACAACTGGACAGTTACTTTCTTGTCACTTGGCAAGTCAATATCTTGGGACATCAGTAATTTTTCGCTAAAGCACAAGTACTTTTTCTTATTGATCTTTTATGCTTATTTTGTGTATCTATACATTTATTAAGGGAGACGTCCCTTTGTTTTACATTGTATCATTTTGTATCATTTTAGACATCTTGACACCTCTGTTTTATTAGTATAATAAATTGCCTTTGGAAATTTTCCATTTGAACTATATTTACGCCTCTGTCTCTGTTCTGGTACATATATATATATATTCCTTCCTATATATTATTACATATTAATACTTTGATAAATATATTTTTTCGTTGATTACATACTGGACACTGTTCCCTTTATTTTAATACACTTCTCTTAGGTATACCCGTGCTCTGAGCGCTTAACTTCACTTTTTCACATTGCTTTTGCCACTTTGTATTCTTGGAGGGGAATTCACTAGTTAAGCTGGGTACTGTTCTTTAGCGCCTATAATTTCCTTTTTTCTACAATTTAAATTGGGACATTCAGTATATATATTTTTACAGCCTGCTCATGAGATATAATTTAGGTTATTGCTTTACCCCTTATATGCCTTATATGTTTCTGCATTCTAATTTGTAGTCAATGTATTATGAATATGTAATAGGAAGGCTCTGGGATACCCCATGTTTGCCACTTAGCTCTTGCTCCTGCTTTTATATAATAAGCCGACTGTCAAGTGTATCTGTTTTATGCTCTATAAAAATAAAAGTAACTAGCTGGAAACAAGTTTGTGCCGGCCATAATCTACTATTTAATTTTTCTTTTTGATCCATATATATATATATATATATATATATATATAAATATCCTCCAAAGAGAGATAAGCACAGTCTTACATTACCACAACTGCCAGGGTGCACTTCATATAAATTGTATCCATTCCTCGCTTGCAAGAAGGCACTCATCGCTGCGATTTTCTACTTTGGAAACATGTTTGTCTTATATTGGTGATGTTAGCAGAACATTTGACAAAGATGTCATAACGACATCGAGACGTTATGGATGTAATTGCTTTTTAAATCTATGAATTAAAAGTTGTTTTTTACTAAAGACCAGTGAGTGCCTTCTTGCAAGCGAGGAATATATATATATATATATATATATATACACATACAGTATATATATTTATATTTAGAGTTAGAAGTTGATAAACAGATCCAATTGTGCCTCAGGTCTTCAGCTACTAGTCTAAACTTTTAACTATGCGCTACAAGAATAGCAAATCAGTTTCTGCTGTTATATTTGTCATGTGCTATACTTAGGATCACTTTCATTTTATACTGCAGATAAATATTATGTGTTAGTGTTCATGCTTTTCCCTTTGTCTACAATTGACTAGGGCCTAGATTTAGAGTTTGGCGTTAGCCGTGAAAACCAGCGTTAGAGGCTCCTAACGCTGGTTTTAGGCTACCGCCGGTATTTGGAGTCACTCAAAATAGGGTCTAACGCTCACTTTTCAGCCGCGACTTTTCCATACCGCAGATCCCCTTACGTAAATTGCGTATCCTATCTTTTCAATGGGATTTCTCTAACTCCGGTATTTAGAGTCGTTTCTGAAGTGAGCGTTAGACATCTAACGACAAAACTCCAGCCGCAGGAAAAAAGTCAGTAGTTAAGAGCTTTCTGGGCTAACGCCGGTTTCTAAAGCTCTTAACTACTGTGCCCTAAAGTACACTAACACCCATAAACTACCTATGTACCCCTAAACCGAGGTCCCCCCACATCGCTGACACTCTAAAAAAATTTTTTAACCCCTAATCTGCCGACCGCCACCTACGTTATCCTTATGTACCCCTAATCTGCTGCCCCTAACACCGCCGACCCCTGTATTATATTTATTAACCCCTAATCTGCCCCCCTCAACGTCGCCTCCACCTGCCTACACTTATTAACCCCTAATCTGCCGACCGCAAAGCGCCGCCACCTACGTTATCCTTATGTACCCCTAATCTGCTGCCCCTAACACCGCCGACCCCTATATTATATTTATTAACCCCTAATCTGCCCCCCACAACGTCGCCTCCACCTGCCTACACTTATTAACCCCTAATCTGCCGACCACAAAGCGCCGCCACCTACGTTATCCTTATGTACCCCTAATCTGCTGCCCCTAACACCGCCGACCCCTATATTATATTTATTAACCCCTAATCTGCCCCCCACAACGTCGCCTCCACCTGCCTACACTTATTAACCCCTAATCTGCCGACCGGACCTGAGCGCTACTATAATAAAGTTATTAACCCCTAATCCGCCTCACTAACCCTATAATAAATAGTATTAACCCCTAATCTGCCCTCCCTAACATCGCCGACACCTAACTTCAATTATTAACCCCTAATCTGCCGACCGAATCTCGTCGCTATTCTAATAAATGTATTAACCCCTAAAGCTAAGTCTAACCCTAACACTAACACCCCCCTAAATTAAATATAATTTTAATCTAACTAAATTAATTAACTCTTATTAAATAAATTATTCCTATTTAAAGCTAAATACTTACCTGTAAAATAAATCCTAATATAGCTACAATATAAATTATAATTATATTATAGCTATTTTAGGATTTATATTTATTTTACAGGTAACTTTGTATTTATTTTAACCAGGTACAATAGCTATTAAATAGTTAAGAACTATTTAATAGCTAAAATAGTTAAAATAATTACAAATTTACCTGTAAAAGAAATCCTAACCTAAGTTACAAATAAACCTAACACTAGACTATCAATAAATTAATTAAATAAACTACCTACAATTACCTACAATTAACCTAACACTACACTATCAATAAATTAATTAAATACAATTGCTACAAATAAATACAATTAAATAAACTACCTAAAGTACAAAAAATAAAAAAGAACTAAGTTACAAAAAATACAAAAATATTTACAAACATAAGAAAAATATTACAACAATTTTAAACTAATTACACCTACTCTAAGCCCCCTAATAAAATAACAAAGCCCCCCAAAATAAAAAAATGCCCTACCCTATTCTAAATTACTAAAGTTCAAAGCTCTTTTACCTTACCAGCCCTGAACAGGGCCCTTTGCGGGGCATGCCCCAAGAAATTCAGCTCTTTTGCCTGTAAAAAAAAACATACAATACCCCCCCCAACATTACAACCCACCACCCACATACCCCTAATCTAACCCAAACCCCCCTTAAATAAACCTAACACTAAGCCCCTGAAGATCATCCTACCTTGTCTTCACCATACCAGGTTCACCGATCGGTCCAGAAGAGCTCCTCCGATGTCCTGATCCAAGCCCAAGCGGGGGGCTGAAGAGGTCCATGATCCGGCTGAAGTCTTCATCCAAGCGGGCCAGAAGAGGTCTTCCATCCGATTGAAGTCTTCATCCAAGCGGCATCCATCCGGAGCGAAGCGGCAGCATCCTGAAGACCTCCACCGCGGAACATCCATCCTGGCCGACGACTGAACGACGAATGACGGTTCCTTTAAATTATGTCATCCAAGATGGCGTCCCTCGAATTCCGATTGGCTGATAGTATTCTATCAGCCAATCGGAATTAAGGTAGGAATATTCTGATTGGCTGATGGAATCAGCCAATCAGAAGTTCAATCCGATTGGCTGATCCGATCAGCCAATCAGATTGAGCTCGCATTCTATTGGCTGTTCCGATCAGCCAATAGAATGCGAGCTCAATCTGATTGGCTGATTGGATCAGCCAATCGGATTGAACTTGATTCTGATTGGCTGATTCCATCAGCCAATCAGAATATTCCTACCTTAATTCCGATTGGTTGATAGAATACTATCAGCCAATCGGAATTCGAGGGACGCCATCTTGGATGACGTCATTTAAAGGAACCATCATCCGTCGTTCAGTCGTCGGCCAGGATGGATGTTCCGCGGTGGAGGTCTTCAGGATGCTGCCGCTTCGCTCCGGATGGATGCCGCTTGGATGAAGACTTCAATCGGATGGAAGACCTCTTCTGGCCCGCTTGGATGAAGACTTCAGCCGGATCATGGACCTCTTCAGCCCCCCGCTTGGGCTTGGATCAGGACATCGGAGGAGCTCTTCTGGACCGATCGGTGAACCTGTTATGGTGAAGACAAGGTAGGATGATCTTCAGGGGCTTAGTGTTAGGTTTATTTAAGGGGGATTAAATAAATATTAATCCTAAAATAGCTCTAATATAATTATAATTTATATTGTAGCTATATTAGGATTTATTTTACACGTAAGTATTTAGCTTTAAATAGGAATAATTTATTTAATAAGAGTTAATTAATTTTGTTAGATGTAAATTATATTTAACTTAGGGGGGTGTTAGTGTTAGGGTTAGACTTAGCTTTAGGGGTTAATACATTTATTAGAATAGCGGCGAGATTCGGTCGGCAGATTAGGGGTTAATAATTGAAGTTAGGTGTCGGCGATGTTAGGGAGGGCAGATTAGGGGTTAATAACTTTATTATAGTAGCGCTCAGGTCCGGTCGGCAGATTAGGGGTTAATAACTTTATTATAGTAGCGCTCAGGTCCGGTCGGCAGATTAGGGGTTAATAAGTGTAGGCAGGTGAAGGCGACGTTGTGGGGGGCAGATTAGGGGTTAATAAATATAATATAGGGATCAGCAATGTTAGGGCAGCAGATTAGGGGTACATAGGGATAATGTAAGTAGCGGCGGTTTACAGAGCGGCAGATTAGGGGTTAATAATAATATGCGGGGTCAGCGATAGCGGGGGCGGCAGATTAGGGGTTAATAAGTGTAAGGTTAGGGGTGTTTAGACTCGGGGTACATGTTAGAGTGTTAAGTGCAGACATAGAAAGGGTTACCGCATAGCAAACAATGGGGCTGCGTTAGAAGCTGAACGCGGCTTTTTTGCAGGTGTTTGGGTTTTTTTCAGCTCAAACAGCCCCATTGTTTCCTATGGGGGAATCGTGCACGAGCACGTTTTTGAGGCTGGCACATCCATAAGCAACTCTGGTATCGAGAGTTGAAGCTGCGTTAAAAGTGCTCTACGCTCCTTTTTTGGAGCCTAACGCAGCCTTTATGTGGACTCTCGATACCAGAGTTATTTTTATGGTGCGGCCAGAAAAAAGCCGGCGTTAGTTTTTCGGGTCGTTACCGACAAAACTCCAAATCTAGGCCTATGTGTTATTTTTTTCTGGCTAAACTAAATGTTTCTCTAGTGGTTTATGCACTCCAGATGTGCAACCTGAGTTATATTAGTGTATTTTTAGAAAGTGCAAGCTATATTTATTTCTCTTTCCCAACATATATATTCTATTTTTGTAATTTATGCATTAACATTTTTCACTTGCAGCTCTCTGAGGGTTTCCAACCCTTCCCTCTTCCAAACTCTTTGGCCATATCCTATGAGATAAATATACATACTCCTGGAGCTTTACATGCAGTATATTCCCTGGACTGCATAATAAGTTTTACTGACACATAATTTTTGCCCATTTTTGAAGGTGGGGTTGCTATGGCTATGATACTTCACACTAACTGGATAGTGTATACAAGTTATTTATGCTACTTTCCTGCTATGATGTCACTGTCTTTGCTGCTGCTAGGATTCAGTAAATAATTTAATGCAAAATACTTCCCTCCTGTCACCAAGGCTGGAATAATCTCCATTATACATTTAGTAGAAATAATGCGAGAATGCGAGATTCAGGGTTTTGTTCTAGCCTTTTGCCTAGTTATAATGGCACAAGACAAGAGTGTTCTCTGTCCCCTTTGTTATTCACTTTAGTTATCGAATCATATTGAAGTCCTCTCAATCATGACAGTTGCATAATGATAACCTGCAAAACTTGCTTTGTTTTCAGATGATTGCTTTTTCTTACAGATCTAGATATGTCTCTTCTGGCTTTGATCTTTTACGCTTTTTTTTAGTCATCTCCCCTATGATAACATGAACATCCTAAAATGGGCCCTATATTCCATTGGTATCTCTCACAAGTTTTGCTAGCTTTGAAAACACAGTTTATATTTTGGTGGCCAACCCAGGAAATTAAACACTTAGGGGTGTTTCTTACTTATGAGTCATAAATGATAGTAGATTATAATTATGTTGCACATTTTCATGATCTTAAGAATAGTATCTTTAAGTGTTTTCCTGAATGTGCTGAGTAGTAGTGGTAAAGATAGGTATTCAAACAAATCCTCCATTAGTTAATATATATGATCCAGAGTAGTGCTTCATATCTTGCAAAATCTTGTAGAGACGAGTGGTGTTGCCCTTCCTATGAAACTTAATTACGAAGCAGCCATGTTATTGCATCTACACTTGTCCTAGGGCTAGAATTCAAGTGTGGTGCAAACTGTTTTGTGCAAGCATTATTGTGTTTTCGCAAGCCTTTTTCATTGTGCCGATAATATAAGTTGAGCGAAATTGTGATTGCCCTAGCACAATCGCCATTTACACTTTAATCCTTACCGCAATCTAAGAACTGTAGTTAACTGTTTTCCGGGAAAAAAAATCACAAAACACTTCAAAAATTCATTAAAAAAAAATAAAAAAATACAGCTCCACTTGTATTTTAGCCAATAGTGTTTCTTTGTTAGAATAGTCAAACTGAACATTTTTAAACCTTAAGGTGCTCATTTATTGTATTGGAATTAATATATCTGTATCTCCACTGTATGCAGTACCACTGACTGATTAATACCATGCGTATGTTATTATTTTGGTCACATGAAACTGGAAGTAAAAAAAAAATGAAATTATATTACCAGCATACTGAGACATTTAATTGATTTTTGTTGAAACCATCAGGTCTGTAAAGTTATTTTAGAAATGTATTAAAGGAAAACATTAATGAGCACTTGGTTATAGATGTTCATTATATTTCTGGATGACAAAGTAAATCAAATACAAGGCAATGTAGTAGATAATACAATGTACTGTATGCATATATTGTATATGTCTAATACTTCACATAAACGGCTAGATTACGAGTTTTGCGTTAGAGGCTATGCGGTGCTAACGAGCAGTTTATGCTCACCGCTTGCTTACAGAAAGCGCTGGTATTACGGGATTTTACAAACCCGGTGTTAACTGCAAAAAATTATGCTCCATATCTCACCTCAATACCAGCGCTGCTTATGTTAGCGGTGAGCTGGCTGAACATGCTCATGCACGATTTCCCCATAGGAATCAATGGCGGAGAGCCGGCTGAAAAAAAAACTATCAACTGCAAAAAAGCAGCGTTTAGCTCCTAACGAAGCCCCATTGATTCCTATGGGGAAAATACATTTATGTCTACACCTAACATCCTAACATGAACCCCGAGTCTAAATACCCCTAATCTTACACTTATTTACCCCTAATCTGACGCCCCCGACATCTCCGACACCTGCATTATATTATTAACCCCTAATCTGCCGATCCGGACACCGCCGCCACCTACATTATATGTATTAACTCCTAATGTGCTGCCCCCAACATCGCCGACACCTACATTATAGTTATTAACCCCTAATCTGCCACCCCCAATGTCACTGCCACTATATTAAAGTTATTGACCCCTAAACCTAAATCTAACCCTAACCCCCCTAAATTAAATACAATTTAAATAAATCTGAATAAATATTCCTATCATTTAATAAATTATTCCTATTTAAAACTAAATACTTACCTATAAAATAAACCCTAAGATAGCTACAATATAACTAATAGTTACATTGTATCTAGCTTAGGGTTTATTTTTATTTTACTGGCAAGTTTGTATTTATTTTAACTAGGTAGAATAGTTACTAAATAGTTATTAACTATTTAATAACTACCTAGTTAAAATAAATACAAACGTACCTGTAAAATAAAACCTAACCTAAGATACACTAACGCCTAACACTACTCTATAATTAAATAAATTAACTAAAGTAAATACAATTAAATACAATTAAATTTAATTACCTAAAGTACAAAAAACCCCCCACTAAATTACAGAAAATAATAAACAAATTACAAGAATTTTAAACTAATTACACCTAATCTAATCCCCCAAAATAAAAAAGCCCTACCCTACACAAAATTACAAATAGCTCTTAAAAGGTCCTTTTGCGGGGCATTGCCCCCAAGTAATCAGCTCTTTTACCTGTAAAAAAAAAGTACAAATCACCCCCCCAACATTAAAACCCACCACCCACACAACCAACCCTACTCTAAAACCCACCCAGTCCCCCCTTAAAAAAACCTAACACTTAGACTAAGTGGTCCTCCATATGGGCAGAAGTCTTCCTCCAGACAGCATCTTCTATCTTCAACCATCCGGCACGGAGCAGGTCCATCTTCAAGACATCCGACTCAGAGCATCCTCTTCATCCGACGGCTCTTCTGGAATGAAGGTTCCTTTAAATGACGTCATCCAAGATGGCGTCCCTTCAATTCCGATTAACTGATAGAATTCTATCAGCCAATCGGAATTAAGGTAGAAAAATCAGCCAATAGGATTGAGCTTGCATTCTATTGGCTGTTCCAATCAGCCAATATAATGCCAGCTCAATCCTATTGGCTGTTTGCATCAGCCAATAGGATTTTTTCTACCTTAATTCCTATTGGCTGATAGAATTCTATCAGCCAATTAGAATTGAAGGGACGCCATCTTGGATGACGTCATTTAAAGGAACCTTCATTTCAGAAGAGCCGTCGGATGAAGAGGATGTTCGCGTCGGATTTCTTGAATATGGACCCGCTCTGTGCCGGATGGATGAAGATAGAAGATGCCATCTGGGTGAAGACTTCTGCCCGTCTGGAGGACCACTTCGCCCGGCTTGGATGAAGACTTCTCCCGGCTTCGTTGAGGACTTCGGCCCGGTTGGGTGAAGAGGTCTTTTTTTTTTTTTAAGGGGGGATTGGGTGGGTTTTAGAGTAGGTATGGTTGTGTGGGTGGGGGTTTTTTAATGTTGGGGGGGATTTGTACATTTTTTTACAGGTAAAAGAGCTGATTACTTTGGGGTAATGCCCCGCAAAAGGCCCTTTTAAGGGCTATTTGTAATTTAGTATAGGGTAGGGCTTTTTTTTTATTTTGGGGCTGCTTTTTTTTTTTTTTTTAGGGGGATTAGATTAGGTGTAATTAGTTTACAATTCTTGTAATTTGTTTATTATTTTCTGCAATTTAGTGGGGTTTTTTTTTTTGCACTTTAGATAATTTTATTTAATTTAGGGAATTAATTTAATTATAGAGTAGGTTAGGTGTAATTGTAACTTATGTTAGGTTTTATTTTACAGGTACTTTTGTATTTATTTTAGCTAGGTGGTTATTAAATAGTTAATAACTATTTAATAACTATTCTACCTAGTTAAAATAAATACAAACTTGCCTGTAGAATAAAAATAAATCCTCAGATAGCTACAATGTAACTATTAGTTATATTGTAGCTAGCTTAGAGTTTATTTTATAGGTAAGTATTTAGTTTTAAATAGGCATAATGTAGTTAATGATAGTAATTTTATTTAGATTTATTTAAATTATATTTAAGTTAGGGGGGTGTTAGGGTTAGACAGATTTAGGGGTAATAACTTTAATATTGTGGCGGCGATGTTGGGGTGGCAGATTAGGGGTTAATAAATGTAGGTAGGTGTTGGCGATGTTAGGGACGGCAGGTTAGGGGTTAATACTATTTAACTAGTGTTTGCGAGGCGGGAGTGCAGCGGTTTAGGGGTTAATATATTTATTATAGTGGCGGCGATGTCCGGTTCGGCAAATTAGGGGTTAAAATTTTTATTTTAATGTTTGCGATGTGGCGGGGCCTCGGTTTAGGGGTTAATAGGTAGTTTATGGGTGTTACTTTTTAGCACTTTAGTTAAGAGTTTTATGCTACAGCGTTGTTACTGTCTTAATTACTGACTTTTAAATGCGGTACCAGTCTTGACAGGAGAGGGTCTACCGCTCACTTTTGGTCAGACTCGTAATACCGGTTCTATACAAGTCCCTTAGAAAATATATGATACGCAATTGACGTAAGTGGATTTGCGGTATTTCCGAGTCTGGCCAAAAAAGTGAGCAGTACACCTGTACCTGCAAGACTCGTAATACCAGCGGGCGTTAAAAAGCAGTGTTGGGACCTCTTAACGCTGCTTTTTAAGCCTAACGCAAGACTCATAATCTAGCCGAAAGTAATTAAATGATATCTGATTTTTAATGCAGGGAAAGCAAGTTTTTTGCACAGTGATGATGAAAAAAACCTCTCTATGATAGCCAGGGGGCAACACAGAGTGCCATATGCTAATAACCTTCTAATCACATTGTACATTGGGCAAGTGTCAAACTTATCAGTTTTGTTTTACATTATTTTCTATTTAAAATGGGTCTCAGGGTTTTGAGAAGTGGGTTGGACAGGGGTATCATGGGGGTGAGCTTGTTGTACATTGAGCAAATATTGGTCTCATGCATACTGGGGAAAAAATAACAATTTTAAGGGAATATGTTTACAATTATTTTTAAGCAATATTTTAAATGTGCTAGAAGCTGACAAGTAGTTTGCAGAGATTTTTTCAGCACATAAGGTGTGTCACTGTCCGGAATAGGGTGCTCTTTTTCTCAGCCAGAGAGCAATCATTCTGTACGCCAAGATTCACTTCCTGTTAGCTTTTACATAACCTTTTTCAGTCAAAAACATCATTAACATGTTTAAAGGAACAGTCTAGTAAAAAATAAACTTTCATCATTCAGACAGGGCATGTAATTTTGAACAACTTTCCGATTTTCTTTTATCATCAATTTTGCTTTGTTCTCTTGGTATTCTAAGTTGAAAGCTAAACCTAGGTAGGCTGATATGCTAATTTATTAGCCCCTGAAGGCCACCTCTTATCTGAATACATTTTGACATTTTTTTCACAAGTAGAGGGCGTTAGATAACGTGTGCCATATAGATAAAATTGTGCTCACACCCGTGGAGTTACCTAGGAGTCAGCAAATAAGGTGTGTCACTGTCCGGAATAGGGTGCTCTTTTTCTCAGCCAGAGAGCAATCATTCTGTACGCCAAGATTCACTTCTTGTTAGCTTTTACATAACCTTTTTCAGTCAAAAACAGTATTAACATGTTTAAAGGAACAGCCTAGTAAAAAATAAACTTTCATCATTTAGATAGGGCATGTAATTTTAAAAAACTCTCCGATTTTCTTTTATCATCACCTTTGCTTTGTTCTCTTGGTATCCTAAGTTGAAAGCTAAACCTAGGTAGGCGGATATGCTAATTTCTTAGCCCCTGAAGGCCACCTCTTATCTGAATGCGTTTTGACATATTTTCACAAGTAGAGGGCGTTAGTTAATGTGTGCCATATAGATAACATTGTGCTCACACCCGTGGAGTTACCTAGGAGTCAGCACTCATTGGCTAAAATCTGTCAAAAGAACTGAAATAAGGGGGCAGTCTGCAGAGGTTTAGATACAAGGTAATAACAAAAGTAAAAAGTGTATAAATATAACTCCTCTCTATGTAGAATCAAATGCACATCTTCATTCTTAAACCACCTCCAGTGGAGGCAAATACAAAGCTGAGGTACCAGAGAGGTGGGAGTTGTTTTATAGAGCTCTTGGGGTTTGAGGATCTTTGCCTCCTCCTAGTGAGTGGGAAGGGTAATTCCCAGAAGTAATGGATCGTGGACTCTCACCACCTTTATGAAAGAAACTATATTAATATACCCATGTTGGTTATGCAAAACTGGGTAATAGGTAATACAGGGATTATCTATCTTTTTAAACAATAACAATTCTGGTGTAGACTGTCCATTTAAATAGTGTATTTTGTCATCTGCATGATAGACAGTTGTAGAGTTTTCTGTCCTCTTGAGATCATAATGGCCAATTGTAAAAAAGGTCAATGGGCTTTGTTCTCACAGACAAAGTAGACTTCTTTGCATCTAGGCAAGTCATTAGGTTAAAGCATCATATAATGCAATATAAACAAATACATTAAGCTCTTTCGTTTGTCATAATATATTTCTTATTTTTACAGCCTTAATAATATTTACTCTACAGCTTACCAAATATTCCACTTCTCATACTTAATCTATATCTACAAGCACTAAATATTTTTAAGTAGAACAGGAATAAAATGTAATATAAATAATGCAAATGCTGGCTAAGACTTGACATAAATAAAATTGAAATAATCTGTGAGCCTCATCATTTTATCTGTTGTGTTCTCTGCAATATTAAATGTCATTTCCAGTTGAAACAAAACACATTTTCTTTTTGTACATGGGTTGACATTTAAAGACACAGGATAAGCCTTTAATAGCATGACATGAATTAAGGAATGAAAAAGAAGGATTGCTTCTGCTATTAAACAAACTCCTTGCTTTGTGCTGCTGCATCCCATTGAGATTTACTCCTACAAAAAAAATCAACAATATTGAGGGGCCGCTAGCTTGGAACATTTACAATTAGCTGAATTGATTAACCTTTCCAAATGCTATGGCTTTATAATTTTTGCAGCACTTGCATAATAAAATGCCATTTTTTTATTAAACACATGCAGTGCTAGAGATTCTGATTTGCCTGGGATTCATCCATTCACAAGGCTAGTTTGTTAATACTTAATGCAGATCCATACTGTGTAATGGAAAGCAAAGGGACGACTGTTCTACACAATGCAATATAACTGCCATTAATTAAAATGAACTCATGATAACTTCATAGGCTATTTAATTAAACAAAACATTTTTTTTTCTGATTATTATTTACAATACAAATTCAGATGTTTAAAAGAAAACCATAAAATTCAAATGTCAAAAAAAAAAAAAAAAGGAGGGAGGAAAAAGGAGTGAGCATGTTATTGACGTCTTGGTAATGAAAACTATTAAACTTTATTGCTTCATATTAGTAGTTAATTATTCGACTGAATGTATTAAATAGTGTTGTGCATTAATTTAAAGTCCTTGCTGTAGGTCAAGCAAGTATTACTCTTAACAACCAATGCTTTTGTCTGATTGATATTCTCTTAATCTCAGTTCCAATCAGATGAGAGACGCTAGGCATGTAACATCTGCTTGCTTTTGTTAGTGCTTTTATAAGGAAATGTATTACCATGGTTGTGAAGATTAATGAACCGAATGCAAAGCAGACTCTGCAGAACTGCTTTTGTCACTCTGTAATTCATCAATGGTAATGTCAAAGTATCTAGATGCTATAAAGTTAAGCTAAAAATGTGAGTTTTACATAGATATATTAGCCACCAAAGAAATACAGTCCACCACATAATAAAAACTGTACAATGAAAAATTGGAATACACACTGACACACATACTTTACATTAAATACTGTGAAGAGTAAATGTGTAATCCAATACAATATTATTTAAAAATGTTCAATTTTGTGAATACCATTATGTTACAGTGTTTAATATTATTTTAAAGCAAAGTAATAAAGTAACTGTTAGCCTCTTTATAAAAAGACAGGGACTTCAGCACACAATTAATTTTAATCTATTATTTTTTTTTTATTTTATGTGCTTTACACATATTCTTACCAAATCTCCAAAACCATTCGGAATTTATCAAAACCTCACATCATCATAAAATACTGTATAAATCTAAAGCTGACTAGCTAGCAAACCGTATGGTGATATTTGCAAATACAAACACACATTTTTAATTATTACATTTTTATTTTTTATTTTAAATGCTCTACAACCATACATACTCAGGAATAGATCAAAACATTACGTCATCCTAAAATAACAGTCTAAAGCTGCATAGATAGATAAAAATAGAGTGAGACTTGCAAACTAGGCATGTGCAGTCAGAAAAAAAAACAAATGCTGAAGATGGCTAATAAGGGGAATGGAGAATTTAAGATACAAGGAGATGTTAGCCAAACTGGGTCTGTTTTCATCAGCAAAAAGGCTCTTGAGAGGTGACATGATTACTTTATATAAATATATTCAAGGCCCATATACAGAGATCTAAAGAGTTAAAGGAAGCAGTCCCGCTTGTAGTGTAGAATTAAAAATGAACTTTATTGCACAAACAACAGCCTGGCTATGATTACGGCTTAGTGCCGAAACATGCAATCAGTTTTTGGTGCTACACTCTTTGTATTATGATGAATTTCTGGACCCTTTCATGATTTTAATGTTTGTGCAATAAAGGGATTTTTTAATTCTACACTACAAGCAGGACTGCTTCCTTTTTCTCTTTGGATTACTTACCAGTTTGAGTCCCGCTTTTCTACAAGTGAGTTACAAGAACCGGCGATCTTACCTTCACTCCCCCTTCTTTTGCATCACGTCCGACGTCATCTCCCTGAAGCCGAATGCTGTCATACAAATGCTGCCATACAAATGCATGCTGAGTAATTTCTCAGCCCGTAGGGAATACGGACATACTCGGGGAGTCGTGTTGGCATCCATCAGCAGTTCGAGCAAGTGCAAAGAGGTATTTGAATCCCAAGGGAGCTTCTGGCAGTAACAGGTACAGGATACTGCCAGGAAGAGGCAGATTGTATCTTAAAAGGGGTGCTTAAGGTATCAGCATAAGACCCGGAGACTGGTGTGGTAAGCAGTACTGTAAAATGTCTCTATTGACAAGGTATACACTCCATTAACTTTACCTCTCCATATACAAAGATGGCAGAAACTCTGTTTATTCCAAGAAAGTTGTTTATGACAAGAGGTTACAATTAATGGATGGAGGAAAGGAGATTTAATCTCTAGCAATGTAAACATTTTTTTATTGTAAGGGCAAATATAGAACTCATTACCTAAGGAGGTAGTTTAATGCCAATACCCTAGATACATTTAAAAATGGTTTAGATACATTACTGGCTAGAAACAGAATTCAGGGATATGATTGCTTGTCTTAAATGGGTCACCTTTTTAATGGGAATAATATAAACTCAACTGGAGCTTTTATTGTAAATAATTTAAGATTTGTATAGGTTCAACTCGATAAACTTCTGTCTTTTTTTCAACCTCATCTACTATGTATGTATGTATGTATGTATGTATGTATGTATGTATGTATGCATGGTGGTCACCAGTGCCATGTGCATATTTTAAGAGCTGGATACCTTTTTTGAAAGTGCAACACACTAATATCTGTGAAAATCCAGATCTTAGTGTGTTGCCCTTTCATAAGAAGAAATCCGGCTCTAAAAATAGCTGAATGCTGATGGTGGCAGACATCTTTAGCATTTGTTTCCTTCCGAATACAAAAAATGCACATACCTATTGCAAACACATTACAACCACATTGAGAAACAACACTGCTATCAAAGGGTGACCCTGTAGGGATATATTCCTAAACAGGTATTTGTCACCCTAGTAATCCAATGATGATCAATGTTTCTCTGCACAAAAAGTAATTAACAGAAATGTATATTTACTTAACAAACTGTTTCCACAAGGGTGTCTCAGTGAAAAATATATAAAGGCACAAATTCTGAACACCAGCTTTTTATTTTTGGATTTTCTATTCAGTTGAAAATGGATTTAATTAATTTTTACATCCGTTATTGTCTAGTTGAATACTTTTAGTTCATATACAGTATGTCTCACTAAATCCATAAGTTTCCTTCATCATCATCATCATCATTGATAATAATACACAGCAAGTTATTGTACCCACTCCTTTCTATTTATGATGAAGTGTCTCAGTGGCAACAATAAACATACTTAAAAGTCTGTTCACTAGATATTCATGTAACCACAAACACACACACACACACATGTATTTGTATACGTATATGTATATGTGTATATATATATATATATATATATATATATATATAATGGCTCCAAATAATTGCATTAAAATGCCAGTTTACATGTAACAGACACATAAATTACAATTGCCCTGCAAACTGGTTTGAAAGTGCTTTAGTTCACATTTACTATTTCCATCCAAGGAGATTTCACCACCTCTTATCCTTGACATTAACACAGATGAATGTATCCCCCGCCTCATGACCAGGTATCACTAGGACTTCTTCAGGGCACAGAGAGGCATAGATACTTTTTGGATTACAATGGTAAAATATTTCTGTTTGGGAATATATACCTACAGGTTCACCTTCTGATAGAGGTGTTCTTTCTCTATGTGTTTATATTTGAAAGTTTCACTATGCTGTTAGCTAACTAGTCAGCTTTAGATTGATATTTTATGATGATGTAATAGTTTGATATATTGTTGGAGATTTGTTCAAAATAAATTGTGTGCTGAAGTACCTGTTTTTTATATAGAGGCTAACTGTTCCTCTATTACTTTGCTTTAACAATTATATTAAAAATACATATTTACTGTCTTGTTCTTCCTCCTAGAGGATTGTGGGCTCTGATCTCGTTCTGTCGACAAGGGTCTTGTTCTTCCCTGGCTGGACTCTTATTAAGTTTGACACACTCCACTGAGTACTTCTTTTTATTGGTTATACTGTTTCACAAAAGTCTCCAAGGTTATTTTTGGTGTCTGCTACTAACTCAGCAGCACTAGTGGTCGGAAGATCTTATATGAATATATGTCTTCTTTCCACTCAATGTAACTGTTGATTACACCAGGATGAAAAATTACAGTTTTGACATTGAGGGACGTAATCACTTTACTTTCATATTTTTCTAGAGAATTAGTCTGTTTAATTATGTTTAAGAGTTAAAGTTTTTAGAATGTATTTAATATGTTTTTACTTTAGTGCCATGTCTTAATAATTAGTATTTAAATCAGTTATCTATGACTTAATTTGAAGAAATACCTTATAGCAGTTTCATATATTTTTGTAGGATTGCCTTTTTATTAATCTTGTCATATTTTTAAGAGATGTTACTAGAGTAAAGTACATAAATAAGAAGAGCACAGAATATCTAAATTTGCTAGGTTTACTATGTTTAAACCTTGTTCCGGTATGTATGTGCCTCCTTTTCTAACTGATGTTGGAGTATCATTTCATGAGCAGTGAATCTGTTTTGTTGCCAGTGGCCAAGGTAGCAAGACTTGCTTTCATTGACATGGGTAGCCCTGACAGGCTCATAAGCACCCATTATAGGTATACGTTTTAGGGATACTGCTATAAAAGTGTGTTCATACGAGTTTCACTGTCAGTTGGAACTAAACACACTGTATGCTATAGAACTTGGATCTAAACAATTGTCACTCTTAATATATATCTCCTACTGGAGTCATCTTACCCATAATGTGTATGTTGCTTTGCCTCCAAAGATATTGCTCAAGACTTTAGGCTACTTGCTCGGGTAGATTATAATAAATTGCTTATTCATATAATTGCTATTTCCAGTCCTGTTTAATAGTGGATATAAGACTATGGTTACTCAGACAGTTCAGATGTTAATTTCAACTTATAGCTCAGTAGTTTTACTTGTCACGGGTCTAATGAAGGTTTTCCCCCATCTCCTTCCCTCTAAAGGCCAGATTACAAGTGGAGCGCTAAATATTGCTTGCATACAAGCAATATTAGCGCTTCACTTTGTAATACCAGTGCACGATAAGGTGCTCTGGTATTACAAGTTAATCGCAATGCGAACACAAGCTTCCATAGGTGCAGTGAAGGAGATAAGTAGTGCAGCGATGGGCAGCATTTTTAAATATATATGTATATGAATATATTCATATATATTTATGTTCAATAAAAAGGCATGAAGGTGGCACTCAAGGTTTAAAGGAAACCTTTATTAAAAGAGCAACATTTTGGGGCACCTGCCCCTTTCTCAAGCTAACACTAAGGGGCCTAGTTATCAAGCCGTCAACCTCAAATACGCTGGAATTCCGCAGCGTATTTGTGGCGAGGCTGATACGCCTTAGTTATCAAAGGCTTGAGACCGGCAAAAGTAGAATTTTGTGACGTAAGCTTCGATCCGCCGGACTCAGTCCGACACAGATCGATTCTTACGTCACTCCAGATGTTCCGCACACAAGTGCGGCACAATCTCACTACTTTTGCTAGTTATCAAAAAACTAGCAGGTACGCTCGGCACTTTTACGGCCCAGCGTACCTGGTTTTCAATCCGCCACCCCTGGAGGTGGCGGATCCCATAGGAATCAATGGGAGTCTGACCATAGCGAAAGTACAAGTTCGCTGCTGACAGACATCCCATTGATTTCTATGGGAGCTTTCTACACCTAACACCCTAACATGTACCCCGAGTCTAAACACCACTAATCTGCCCCCCCTACACCGCCGCAACTAAATAAAGTTATTACCCCCTAAACCGCCACTCCCGGAGCCCACCGCAAGCTACTCTATACATATTAACCCCTAAACCGCCGCTCCCGGAGCCCACCGCAACTATAATAAATGTATTAACCCCTAAACCGCCTTTCCCTGAACCCGCCGCAACCTATATTAAATGTATTAACCCCTATCCTGCCCCCCCTACACCGTCGCCACCTATAATAAATTTAATAACCCCTAATCTGCCCCCCTACACCGTCGCCACCTATAATAAATTTATTAACCCCTATCCTGCCCCCCACTACACCGCCGCCACTGTAATAAAATTATTAACCCCTAAACCTAAGTCTAACCCTAACCCTAACGCCCCCCTAACTTAAATATTAATTAAATAAATCTAAATAAATTAACTCTTATTAACTAAATGAATTCTATTTAAAACTAAATACTTACCTTTAAAATAAACCCTAATATAGCTACAATATAAATAATAATTATATTCTAGCTATCTTAGGATTTATTTTTATTTTACAGGTACCTTTCAATTTATTTTAACTAGGTACAATAGCTATTAAATAGTTATTAACTGTTTAATAGCTATCTAGTAAAAATAAACTGAAATTTACCTGTAAAATAAATCCTAACCTAAGTTACAATTACACCTAACACTACACTATACTTTAATAAATTATTCCTATTTAAAAATAAATACTTACCTGTAAAATAAACCCTAAGATAGCTACAATATAATTAATAATTATATTGTAGCTATCTTAGGATTTATATTTATTTTACAGGTAACTTTGTATTTATTTTAGCTAGTTAGAATAGTTATTAAATAGTTATTAACTATTTAATAACTACCTAGCTAAAAGAAATACAAAATTACCTGTAAAATAAATCCTAACTTAAGTTACAATTAAACCTAATACTACACTATCATTAAATTAATTAAATAAACTACCTACAAATAACTACAATTAAATAAAATTACATAAACTAACTAAAGTACAAAAAATAAAAAAAACTAAGTTACAAAAAATAAAAGAATAAGTTACAAACATGTTAAAAATATTACAACAATTTTAAGCTACTTACACCTAATCTAAGCCCCCTAATAAAATAACAAACCCCCCCAAAATAAAAAAATGCCCTACCCTATTCTAAATTAAATAAAGTTCAAAGCTCTTTTACCTTACCAGCCCTTAAAAGGGCCATTTGTGGGGGCATGCCCCAAAGAAAACAGCTCT
Organism: Bombina bombina; assembly: GCF_027579735.1. Lineage (NCBI taxonomy): Eukaryota > Metazoa > Chordata > Amphibia > Anura > Bombinatoridae > Bombina > Bombina bombina. The sequence goes on along the minus strand of NC_069500.1, from coordinate 304,995,870 downwards.
TTTGCCTGTAAAAGAAAAATACAACCCCCCCAACATTAAAACCCACCACCCACATACCCCTAATCTAACCCAAACCCCCCTTACAAAAACCTAACACTAATCCCCTGAAGATCATCCTACCTTGTCTTCACTCAGCCAAGCAGCGATGGAACCGAAGTGGACATCCGGAGCGGAAGAAGTTAATCCTCCAAGCGGCGCTGAAGAAATCTTCCATCCGATGAAGTCATCATCCAGGCGGCGCTGAAGAAAAGTCTTCGATCCGGCCGATGTCATCTTCAAAGAGGCGCTGAAGAGGTCTTCTATCCGGGCGAAGTCATCTTCCAAGCCGGGTCTTGAATCTTCCTTCCGCCGACGCGGAACCTCCTTCTTCACCGACGGACTACGACGAATGAAGGCTCCTTTAAGGGACGTCATCCAAGATGGCATCCCCTCAATTCCGATTGGCTGATAGGATTCTATCAGCCAATCGGAATTAAGGTAGGAAAAAAATAATATTTTTAACATGTTTGTAACTTATTTTTTTTTATTTTTTGTACTTTAGTTAGTTTATGTAATTGTAGGGTTTATTTTACAGGTAAGTATTTATGTTTAAATAGGAATAATTTATTAAAGTATAGTGTAGTGTTAGGTGTAATTGTATTTAGTTTTAAATAGGATTCATTTAGTTAGTAAGATAAATATTATTTAGATTTATTTAATTAATATTTAAGTTAGGGGGGCGTTAGGGTTAGGGTTAGACTTAGGTTTAGGGGTTAATAATTTTGTTACAGTGGCGGCGGCATAGTGGGGGGCAGGATAGGGGTTAATAGGTTTAATATAGGTTGCGGCGGGTTCAGGGAGCGGTGGTTTAGGGGTTAAACTATTTATTTAGTTGCGGAGAGGTGCGGGATCAGCAGGATAGGGGTTAATAACTTTATAATAGAGGGCGACGGTGTAGAGGGGGCAGGATAGGTGTTACTAGGTATACTGTAGGTGGCGGCGGTTTAGGGGTTAATACATTTATAAGAGTTGCGGCGGGGTCTAGGAGCGGCGGTTTAGGGGTTACTAACTTTATTTAGTTGCGGGGGGCTCGGGGGGCGCCGGTATAGGGATAGAACAGTGTAGTTTAGTGTGAGTGCTTAGTGACAGGCTAGCAATAAAGCTGGGAAAAAGCCGAAGGGCAGCGAGATCGGATGAGTGATAACTGTCACAGTCCGCTGCTCATCGCCCCGCTGCTTTTTGACAGCTTTATTTGATAACTTAGGCGTATTTTTTCAGGTCCGCGGCGGCGATGTGAGGCGAGCTTAGGCGGATGTATTGGGCCGGCGAAGCCAGGAAAGTAGACGGCTTGATAACTACCCCCCATAATGATCACAACACACTTCTTATACCATACACATGTAAAAAGGTATCCAATCACCTGCTGATGGGAGAGGCAATATTGCATACATAAAGTAGAGCACATTGCAGAGCTAAAACACCATGTCACTTAACCCTCTACTATACCTATTAAAGACAAAAGCAGCTGAAAGTTTAATTAAAAGGGGCAGAGACATACTGTACTTCAACGTATTAAACATCTCATACTAGATCATTAAGTATAAAGAGAACATTTTTCAACCTATATTTCTCAATCTATATTTAATTTAATAATATTGCCCTAAATAAACAGAATTAAATTGAAATCCCTATTAAGGCACTTAGGGTACATTGTATTCAATCACCAAATTAATTTGGCCTTTTAATAGGTCATTGATTCTATCTCTCTGACGATAAGACACTTTCAAAATCACGCTGCAACCTAGCTTGTGTAGCGAAACGGCTCAGCATAATATTCACCAATCTCCTCTGTGGGCGGGTCTACCTGTACACATTGCCTGTGGTGTAGTAATGCTCATCACGCTGATACTTAAAGCGCTTACTTTTTCTTTTTTTAGATAATAATTTCTATAAGCAGAAGACATACCCAGTGATGGGGTCGAATGTGGCCCCATTCTATGCCTGAAATACACACATACACCAAAATACTCAGGTTCCCAGTTCAGTTCCTGGCTTAGTATATTGTGCTTACACACTACACAACCTGCCAAAAGTCAATTAATGGAGGATTTCTATAATGATCATAGAGTGTACAGGGGTTCTTGGTGACACGGTTAACACATGTTATTCCACTGCTGCCTAAGCCAATCTTACCAGATCATCTGTAGCTGTCACAATACACGGGTAATACCTTCTATCTCTCCAAGTGCTCGTCCGTCTACACCGGAATGGCTTGGCATCCTCGTGGCTGCGCTCCGTAACCGCAGCGTCACTCAATCACGCCCCTTTAGCGCATCAGCAGTCCTGTTCCTCCTATGACTGGTCAGGTTGCAGCTCACACCTCCCCACAATGTTACTCCACGTTGAACTAGCACAAAATTCAATATACAAACAAACAAAATCAGAGGAGAGTAAAAATTTCTTCTTTATTCCACAAACGTTAAAACAGGAGAAATGGCAGCAAATACATGAAGAGAGCAGGTGTGGCACTAATGGCTTAGGCGTTTCGGCATAGAGCCGAAATCATAGCCTGTAGTGCGAAGTGTCACACCTAGTTAAATAATCACATACAAGTTCTCATTGGTTCATAAAAACAGAAGCACACCTGCTCTCTAACAAATGAACAGTATAAACATTAACCCGTAGAAAACCTTATGAAATCAGCTAAGGTAAATCTGTCATATGTAAATCATGAAGTACAGCTCGGGGTCTACAGTATAAAGGAAACAGCAAAGTGATTGGCTGCATTTACTAAATGCGATCTCTGACCAAGATTATATAAATGCATATATGGTTAAAAAATGTGATACTTCTGTCTATGTAATACTAATGATATAAGTAAAAAATTATAAAGTATAGCAAATATACTAAACCATCAGCATCTAAAATACCTATATTCAGCAGGTTCTGTAATGCAAGATGAAGATAAAAATAAATTTAATTCAATTATGGTCTGTACTATGCAAGAAAATTACACATCTATTGCATCTCAAATATAAGGCAAGAACCATAAACTCTAGCAGCATCTAACTAGTACTATTCCAGAAGGTGATTCCGAAACATACGAGGCACACAATTAAGACACAGTATTTTACCAGAGGTTCATAATATCATATTTGGAGTTGAGGCCATTGGGAATCCTAGTTCCCAATGTGAAGATCCAAAATGCTTCCCTCAACTCCAAAATACGATCAATAGAGCCTCCCCTTTTGGGTTTCACAACCTTCTCAATGGCACACCACGAAAAACTGGCAAGATTGCCACCGTGATAAACTCCAAAGTGCTGTACCACAGGGGTGGTTGACCTAGCTACCTTGAATAATGAGAGGTGTTCTCTAATTCTGGTGTTGACATCCCTAGAGGTGAGCCCCACATATTGATCTTTACATTGGGAACAATCTAGTAGGTAGATGACATACTTAAAGGTACAGTTAAGACAGGATTTGATACTATATGTTTTACCTGTAACATGGCTAGAAAAGTATTACAAATGTTAACATATTCGCAAGGTTTGCACCTGCTATGACCACATCTGTACATGCCCTGATGTTTAATCCATGAACTTGAATTGTTGGTGTATGTGGGCGGCATAGTAGGAGACAAAACGGACCCCAGAGTGGGACCCTTTTTGTATGAACAACTCAGTCCATTGTCTACTGTTTCTACCAGTCTGTCATCTGCTTTGAGTATTTGAAAGTGTTTGCGGACAATAGAACATATCTGTTTATATTGACTGCTATGTGTGGTGACAAAGGTAACCCCTTTGTATTGATTGGTGGTGTTATTGTGACTGTTCTATCCATGTGAATGAAGAAAAATATCTCTGGTCTTCACACTCACTGATTGTTTAGCCCTAAGAATAGCGTTCTTGGGATATTTCCTCTGGTGTAATCTTGCTTCCAGATCTGTAGCAAGTACCCTAAAATCATTATCATCTGAGTAATTCCATTTCAATCTGATAATTTCCCCTTTAGCTATAGCCTGGGGAGCATGTTTCGAATTGCAACTAGTGCCGAACAATACAGAATTGAATGAAATGGGTTTCCTATATGCCTTTGTTTTCACTTTTCCATTGGAAAGCCCTATCAGCATCAAATCCAAATAGTTTATGGTACACTCATTATATTCATAGGCAAATTTAAGATTCATCTGATTGAGATTTAAATAGGAGCAGAATTCTTCAACTTGAGACTGAGAGCCAGTCCAGACAAATATCAGGTCGTCTTATAAAGAGATACATAGCAACGATAGGGATTATTATCCCCAAAAATGTGGAAAAATTTCCAATATCCAAGGAATAGATTCGCATACGATGGGGCAAATTTTGCCCCCATCGCTGTTCCACATTTTTGAAGATAATAAACCCCCTCAAACATAAAATAATTATGAGTGAGGAGGAAGCCCACTACCTTAACAATGAAAATCTTAAATGATTCAGTGTACTCTGTGAAATTCTCAAAAAAAAAAACATATGGCTTCAAGGCCCTTCTCATGGGGTATGCAGGAGTATAGAGAGACTGCATCTACAGTTAACCACTTAGATTCTGATGTCCAATGTACCCCTTCAGTGAGTTGTAAAACATGCTTAGTGTCACGTATATAAGATGGTAAAGAGGTCACAAGTGGCTGTAAAATGCAGTCAATCCACTCTGAGTGGTTGCACAGTAGTGAGTCAACCCGACTAATGATGGGGCGACCTTTGACCTCAGTAAGAGACTTATGGAGCTTAGGGAAGTGGTGGAACAGGGGAATTTTCGGAAAATCCGGTAACAAATATGATGAAGTAGCTGTATCAATAAACCCCTGTTCCACACCCTCATCCAAAATGTCCATAAGTTCCCCTCTAAAAATAGAGGTAGGATCTCCTTTTAGAATAGAATACTCATTCAAATTACTGAGCTGTCTTATTGCCTCAGCAACGTAACAGTCACGATCCAACACAACTGTCATACCTCCTTTGTCCGCCTTACGTATTGTAATCTGTTTATTATCCTTAAGCTCTTTAACAGCTATTCTTTCTCTATAGCTCAAATTACTTTTTGATTGCTTTTTGTTAGTTTTTAGAGCTATTAAATCTTGCTCAACTCTATTATAGAACATCTCAATTATGTTGCCACAGGCCTGAATAGTATAAAAAATGGACTTACTCTTTAGTGACGGGCCTCTGCTATATTGTGCCTGTGTATCATCTCTGGACTCTAACTGGAGTTGTTGTAAGGTAACAATGTCACAAGAATGTGAAAAAGTGGATAATCCTGGTGGTTGAGAAGGCTCTATATGTGTGTTGGATATAGACTCTACAGAGTTAGCAAAATATTTCTTAAAGGTAACATTTCTCACAAATTTATTCAAATCTAAAAGAGTATGAAAGACATCAAAATCATTAGTGGGAGAGAAATTCAGGCCTAAGCTCAAGATTTTCAACTGATCTGGAGTAAGAGACACTGAAGAAAGATTAATAACATTGTCATATGAGGCATTTATTTGTACTTGGACATGGGCTTCGCTGGTCTCAGCTAATACCTGGACTGGCCCTGTGAGCTGTTGTGATCCTGTACTGCTGCAGTAATGCCCCCTCCTTTGTGGCTGATCTGATCCTGGGGAAAAACCTGCTCAATCAAACCCTGATTCCCTGAATGATTCCCTGTAGGGTAATTAGACAAGGGTATACTGGTTGATGTTTGTGCATGAGTGGATGGCTGATTGAAGGTATGCTTAGATTTAACTACCTGTTGTGATCCGTTAACCTGGGGTACTGCAGAAATAGCATTATTAGCATTTGGCATATTAGAGTAACATGTATTGCCATATGCATTAGAAGCTTGAATAGAATTATTTACATTGCTAATATTATTAGTAGGATTCTGATTAGATACTTCTTCATTATTATCTGTACTATAGTCAGTATCACTACCTGAGAATGTCACATTTTTATTATTAGTGGTATTCCTTTGTCTATTTCTCTGTCCTCATCTCCTCCTACCAAATCTAGGCTGTGGCTGTCGTTCTGTTTCTTATTCCATATATATACTGTATTCATCATATAGTCACATTTGTCTCTAATAAACTTAGTGTGTTTCCTTTCCATAATGTTAGATCTACTAGTAGCCAAAATACCCCTTAAGATGTTATCAAATTTGGCAAACTCTGCTGCTATACCACGTAGATTCAATTCTGCTTGCATATCTGCTATTTCTATCTTCACTTTATCTAGCTGTTTGGTTTTAAATTGAATCAGTAACATCATTAAATTCAGCAAACATTCTGTCAGCACATTATTCCACAGTTCTACAAAATCTTTCTCATTATAATCCACATCAAAAGTGGGGAACTTGAAGATGCGCAGACCTCTTGGAACCATTCTCTAAGACCTATATTTTTCAAGAGTCCAAATGTCCCACTGAATTTTTTATTCCTTCACCAGCAAATTTTCCATCATATCAAAAAGAGTACTGAGTGCCAATACACTTTTATCCTCTGAGAAGATAACATCACAGTCAACAGTACCTTCATGCCTGGCAGTATAGGGCATAAGCGAATAATAAAGCTGATTAGAAGGTTGTACGGGTTTAATTGTGCCATTTCCTCCATATTGCTAGGGGGATATTACAGAACCTGCTGAATATAGGTATGTCCTAAGTATTTTAGATGCTGATGGTTTAGTATATTTGCTACACTTAATAATTTTTTACTTATATCATTAGTATTACATAGACAGAAGTAGTACATTTTTTAACCATATATGCTTTATATAATCTTGGTTAGAGATCGCATTTAGTAAATGCAGCCAATCACTTTGCTGTTTCCTTTATACTGTAGACCCTGAGCTGTACTTCATGATTTACATATGACAGATTTACCTTAGCTGATTTCATAAGGTTTTTTTACGGGTTAATGTATATACTGTTCATTTGTTAGGGAGCAGGTGTGCTTCTGTTTTTATGAACCAATGAGAACTTGTATGTGATTATTTAACTAGGTGTGACACTTAGCACTACAGGCTATGATTACGGCTCTATGCCGAAACGCGTAAGCCATTAGTTCCACACCTGCTCTCTTCATGCATTTGCTGCCATTTCTCCTGTTTTAACGTTTGTGGAATAAAGAAGAAATTTTTACTCTCCTCGGATTTCATTTGTTTGTATATTGAATCCCATCCTACGCCTGCCTAGTTATGGATGCAATCGAGGAAAAGTTTGTTTACTTTCACCCATCATACAGAACGTTTTGCCAGGGTCAGTACCGCTACATAGATTATTTGTTCATTGTGTGGCGGGGCCTCCCTGACAAGCTTTGGAATTTAAAAGTGATTTGGAGAGAGGTGTTCCTTTCTTAAAATTCAGCTGTAAAAGTGATTACCACCTGGAGGAGTATAATGACAGACTCACTACTGATATATTTGTTAAACCCAATGACCGTAATACACTATTACATAGGAAAAGCTTTAATCCCCCAAGAGTATTTCACAGTGTACTGATGTTCCAAATAATGTGTGTAAATAGGATTGTCTCTGACCCTAAGAAAAGAATGTTAAGGTCACAGGAAATGAGGGAAAAGTTTATAAAACTAAACTATAATAGACAGGACCTCCTCAATATTGAGGATTCTATGGATAACACTACTAAACAGCATAAGGGGCCTGAAACGACTAGGATACATTCCGTAAGTTCTTATAATTCAATGAGTAAACAGATTTTTTGTATCATTAAGAAAAATTGGTACCTTTTACAGGAAGCATGCCCTGAAATTAGCGAATTTAAAGAAATACCTAGAGCCTCATTTTGAAGTGGCAACACTATTGTTAGAAGATTTGTGCATTCCAACTTTAACAATACCACTGAGCAGAAGACACATTTCTTTGGCACACCCAGGCATGCAACCTTTCCATGCCTGGGTTGTGCACAATTTAATAGTGTCATTAAAGGTGGTTCAATTTCTTACCCCTATACAGGTAAAAAATGTCATATCCCTGAATACTTCACATTTGATTCCAATTACATAGTGTATTCCCTTAAATGTCCCTGTGGACATTTGTATGTGGTGAGGACACCCAAAAAATTAGAGATCGGATTTCTCAACATAAATCCACTATCAGGAATGAGTCTACAGCTCACTTACCTATGCCTGCTCATTTCCTTGAATCAGTTGAGTAATCTGAGATTCATGGTAATTGATAAGGCACAAAAGAAACTAAGAGGTAGGGACAGAATCAAGGACCTGCTCTATAAAGAAGCCAAATTGATTTTGCATGGTGAATACAATGCACCCTAAGGACCTTAATATGGATTTCATTTTACTTCCGTTTATTTAGGGCAATATTATTAAATATAGATTGAGAAATATAGGGTGGGAATTTTTATCTTTACAGTATGTCTCTGTCCCTTTAAATTAAGCTTACATTGTTAATAGGTATTGAAATGGACTCCGGTTAGTAGAGCATTAAGGGGAATGGTGTTTTAGCTCTGCAATGTGTTCTACTTTATGTATGCAATATTGTCCCTCCCATCAGCATGTGATTGGATACCTTTTTACATATGTATGGTATAAAAAGTGTGTTGTGATAATTATGTGTTAGCTTGAGAAAGGGGCTGGAGCCCAAAAACATTACTCTTTTAATAAAGGTTTGATTTTAACCCTGAGTGCCACCTTCATGCCTTTTTACTTAAGACATTCCTTTGGGCTTTTTCAGGGGGGCCTGGAAGGTTTTACACCTTTGAGATTACTTTTCTTTTCTTTGGAATATGGGGATATGCTGACCCTCTGTGCTTTCATATATATTTATGTATTAATATGTATATATACACATATTAACACAAAAATATATATGTATATAATCATATACATATATATTTACATTGCGGTCTATGGGAACACACAGTTCCCATAGACCACAATGTAAAGGCAATTTTATGGTGCCGTTTTGTTTATAACACCCAACTCCCACCAACTTTGCAGTTTTATTTAATAAAAAAAAAAGCTAGAATTTTTTTTTTTAAATAAAAAACTATAATGCCCTCTACTTTGAGGGCATTTGGGGCACTTTTACGAGGTTGCAGTAGCAATAACCAGTCACTTTTAATGACTGGTAATTATTGCCCTCCCGCAAATGGTTTAAAAATGAATAGTATAAAAAAGTGGTTTATTATATGGGGCCCATGTATTGTCTCCTTTATTTCTGGGTACTTTTCACTAGTAGCTTTCTCCTCTATAGGTATGAGGTACAAGAGTGACCTCCTGAGTATATTAAAAGTTTTATATTTCAAATAGCTTGCTATTCAACTGCTTAAGACTAAAATTGTTCCCTATTGCTTTATTTTAGATTTTCTGTATGTTTTTGACATTGTACTGTTGTTGAATTTTACAACAGTATTTTGCTTGTATGCCTTGACTTAAACCTCAATAAAAAAACATACTTACACACAAACATATTACATACACAAACACACATGAACAACAACACATAAATACACAAACATATAGCTACACTGTTTTATATGATCATGATGAAAAAATACTTTACACAAAGTGAAAGCTGTTTAAATTTAACTTGAAAGAAATGTGCTATTGTATTCTGAATTCTCATTGGGACAACTCAATTTAGATTGGGACAGGCTTTCCGAATCCCAACAGCATTTTTCTATCTATAGCCAAAATGTATGAAGTCAAAAATTAACTGAACTCCCTTGGCCTTGCATCACATAAAACAAAATTTCTAGCACAGATTTATAAAAAAAAAATTGGCTTTAGCTCAGCCAACAATGCATAACAATGCACTAATGTTTACTTACACACAGAAATATACAAGGTAATCTGTCTGTATAGTTATATTCTATGTCAACCCTGACACAGTGTCATTGGTATAGGCATGAAACGCAGAGGTTCATTGCCCAATCGTTTGGCTCATAAAGACTGTATTATACTTATACTTGTTTTTAAACTTGTGACATAAAAGTTACATTTTATCAAGACCCCTGTTTGTTATGCTGCAAGCAAGATGTCCCATTGTTAAATTATATATATATTTTTTTTTTTTGTTTGTTTTGTTTTATAAATATCAGACTGTACTTCCGTGTGCATGGTGATGCTAAAATAAACGGAACATACCCTGCTTCCTGCTCAATGAACCGGCCCCTGTGTCCCATTTACAAAAATATTTTATTAAAGTAAAAACTAATAAAACATTATGGTTTTGCATTACAAGGGTAAATACAATTAGGTGCACTGTGGGTGACTTATTTTTTCAAATCATAAGAGAAAACAAAGGCATTAATCTATGCTTATTTAATAGAATGTACAGATTAGAAAAGCAATAATGGCATGGGGCCAAAATTCTAGAGATGGAGCATTGCCTGAAATGAAATCAGGGTCCTCATGTTACAAGTCTGCAGCATGCACAGCATGAAAAACAAATTAGAGAACAGCAGATGCAGCAGAAATTAAGATGTATTTAGCACTGTAGCACATCAGATGAGTGATAGTCATTTTTAACAGACTTTCCTAGAATTAAATTGTTAGAAAAATAAATCCTTTCAGAAATTAGAAAAGATAATAGACATAAATGTACTGATAATATAGATACTTTATCTAAATTTAGTATTTTAATATGATAAAATAGGTAAAAAAAAAAAACTTTATATAGCTTTAATTAATGTGCTGATAAAAAAAAACAACTTAAATATGGTTTATTCTGCAGAGGTTCACTGTATTAACAGGTACAGTTGTCAGAACCAAATCAATGAATGAAGGACTCAGACCAGAACTGCTTAACAAAAACATATTCACAGCTGCAAATAAAGCAACAACAAAAAAAAAACAACAACAAAGTACTAAGCAATATAATATAGCTGAACAATGGATGGAAGGGCAGTGGTACACAGAGATAATAAGGAGCTTAGCAAGTGTGATTCCTGAAGAGCTTTGATCTTTCCTCTATCTTCTATCTTTATAACTTTTTTATATAAAACAGAAAATATAAAAGAAGTACACAGGTAGACCAATTTCAAATGCAAGGTTTTAAAGTGTTAAGAATACATTAAACTAAAAATGCCTTTCTTCATAAAATGTGTAATTATACATTATTAACAATAACTTTACAGTAAACTTTAATTATATAGTTGGGTGCTTTTCCTTTAATTTAACTAATTGTAGTGTTTCCACTGCCCCTTAGAGGCTGAAGAGCATTCTGTGTGCTGCAAAGTGATTGGTTAACATGTGCAAGAACTCATTTATATCTTTCCATAATAGGCTGGACAGCCTGCAGTAAGTAGGCTTGCAATTGCTCCAGCAGGGCTCCAAATCAGCTTCCGCTGCTTGATAAATGAAGACCATAATATCCCAATTCCTCCTTTTATTTAGGAGGTGTTATTCTTTCATTTATCTTCACACCTTTAGGCTACAAATTAATTTTAATGTGATTAATTTTGCATTGAAATGTTCATGCATGTTAATTCAATGAATATAAAACACGTTCTCAAATGCTTAATCACTATAGAAACAAATTTCCTCTACAGTTTTGTTTGGATGATTCCTTAATATGAACTTCAAGAATACTTATTGACTACAGTTTTGCAATGAAGAGATTTAAATAAAAATATACAAATCCATTCAAATCATAATTCCTCTCTTAAAGCTTTAGTGTTGGTTTTGTACTTTTGCTTTTGTACATTTACTGCATTCGCACTGCTTGATTGGTTTTATAAATCACTTGAAGTGTACATTTAGCTTACAGAATTACTTTCAATTTGATTTGAATTTATTTATAAATGGTAATGGATACATTGATGGGAAATGCATAATTTACTTGGAATAATGATAGAAACTAAGCACACATTACAGAACACGTATAAACAATATATACAATTGTATTTTGTCACTAGTTGGTTTTTGCACATTAAATAAAAACAGTAACATGAATAAACCTGATGATACTATTGAAGTGAAATGTATTCATATATCTCCTTTTGCTATTGCATTAAATTATATGCAGACAATTATATGCAGACAAAGAAACAATGAGGAAAGGAATAATTAAAATGAACTTAAATATTGTATACTATTCCCTAGCTTGTTTAATGTGAGAGACTGCAGCACTTATTATTTTACACCATGTCCTATGCTACTAAATTATTAAATTATTGTTCATATGTAACGAAATATTAGTCACTTTGTATTTAATGGGTCACATTAAGGTTATTCATTAAAAGACTTATTGAATGGAAGATATTGATCATACAGGATAAAACTCTGCTTCATAAACCCCTCTCCAAAAAAGTAATTGAATAACCAAATAATAATGGCAACCAATTAATTTAATAATTAATTAAATTTACTTTGTTCTTTTAAGTACCATTGATAAATGACCCCCATTATCCAACATGACATATGGATCCTGTCATGATTTCTACAATAATTGCTGTCAATTTACATTTTTATGTTTTAAGCATTTCAAAATAATCTTTCACTGATTTGCACTGATTGTAATAATGCATGATAATACTTTGTTTTGCAATGTTTAAAAATTAGGAGATAATGCTGACTTCCCCTATGTTGTATTCTAGGTTTTATTTATATTGTTCTCACCAGCAAATTGATCTTGCCAATACATTTTATGTTATAGTTACAGTGTAACAGAATTTCACCAGGATTTTTTCTTCCTGTTTAGCACCTCCTACATGTGTTATGTATTTACTAGTAAATTTGAAGCAACAACATATAACTCTTAAATAGATTAAAATAGCGCTATGCTATATTGATGTCCATCAAAAGTATTTAATTAACAACTATGAAATTAATTATTTATGTATTAATCAGTATGTCAGATTATAAATACGTTGAGTCAATCAATGCTTGATAATAATATCCATGGATATAATATTGACAGAAAAAATATGCACCTAGACACACACACACATACACACACACTCATACACACATGCACATGCACACACACACTCATGCAAAGGCACACAGGCACTCACCTGCACACACATACACAAACACACACATGCGCAAAGACACACATAAAAACAGATACATGCTCACATACACGCACACATGCGCACATACAGACACACACACATGCATGTACAGATACATAAACAGACACAAACATACACACATGCGCACACATGCACAAACACACAAAAACACATACACAAACATATACTAACTGATTAGATGTTCAGACTCTTCTCCTGCCACAACACCATGCACAGAAACTTTGCCCCAGTGGAGCAGTATTTTGCGTTCCCGCTCGCACGCTAACTCCCCTAGAAGTAAGCTTCTTGCCTTCATCGGGTAGTACTCATATTACAAGTTGAAAGTAAAAGGTTTTTGCTCACACACTAATTTTAATTTCCTTGTGTGCTATTTAACAATATGTATTTTCTACTTTGTTATTTTCTACTTGTTAGGTCCATATGTGTTATGTTCTTGCATTTCTTTTCTAGTTCCATCATATCACACTCCTTCCCAAATATCTTTCCCTGATGTTATTTGTTTATACTTTATAATTTCAAAATCCTATTACTATTGTAAGGACAATAAACTGCAATAAACAGAATATCGCTCACTTGCAGGTGTTACTGTACACTCGTAATCTAGCCCTAAGTGTGATTATTTTGCCAGGCTATCCTCTTAGTCCATTGGAGGACAAATGATTCATTTATGGTTTAAACTTTAACTAAAAGAAAACACAAAGAAGCACACCTACAACTCACTACAAAATAAATGTATTGCTTTGGATCAGGAACAATTGATTACATCTGATTTGCAAACTCAAGGTGCTAAACCAAAGTTTAAGAATCAGAACTATAAACAAGATACCAGTGAGAATAATTTTTTAGACAATCAGAGGGATAAACACACCTGGACCCCACCTTCAGAGAGACAATGGGGGGGGGGCTAGGGATCTTAACCCCAACCCATCAAAGGAATCCCAAACTCCCCTCAAAAATGTAGGGGTAATAGGATAGGCAGGAAATTATGAAAAAAGAAACAGAAGGAGATGGAAGTAAAAGAGGCTAAGAAACTCTCTCAGATAAAGTGTTGATTCCTTCAGAATTGAGGTTATTGGCAAAAGATTTACATTTTGCACCCAATATCCTTCCCAATAAGTTTGATAACTTTAACTTTAAAGATAACCTAAGCCCAAATTAAAGATTAGACTTAAAACATTTAAATAAAGATATGAATATAGTGTTCTGAGCAGCGAATAAAGGTGGTGGTCTAGTAATTCAAAATAAATCTGATTATTTGGCCGAAGCACTCAGATTACTCAATGATTTAGAAATTTACCAGAAATTGACATTTAATTCTACCAATGCTAATAAAAAGGAGCTTTATCAATTGGTTAACTCAGCTAAAGAAAAGGGTGTTGTTAATGTAACTGAATTTGATTTTATATATGAACCCTTTCCAAAAGTGTTTTTAACATGTACCCAAAGTACATAAGGACGAGTATATCCCCATTATGTATTATGTCTGGAATTGGGTCCTTATTTTATAACCTGTCAAAGTATATTGACTTCTTTTTACAACCACTAGTAGTCAAAACACCAGCTTACCTAAGAGACACCATTGATGTGATCAATACATTTGAAGGAATAAATTGGTAATCCAATTTTAGATGGATCACATGCGACGTGTCAGCATTATATACTAGCATTCCCCACATGAAAGGGCTATCAGCAGTTAAGAAAGCATTCGGAGAGTCTGATATAGATGATGCATGGATGGAATTTTTAGTAGATGGTATATGTTTCATCTTAGAACATAACTATTTTCTCTTTGAAAACATTTTTTACAAACAAATAAGAGGAATGGCTACTTTTGCCCCCTCTTACGCTAATTTATATATGGCTTTGTATTAAAACCAATGCATCTGGCACAATAATCCATTTCAAGAAAATCTACTGTATATAGTTATCATTGCTATATAGATTATATTATCATTATCTGGCAGAGGGATACTGAAAGAAAAGGTTAGTTCATTGAGTATATAAATCATAATGATTACAATTTAAAGTTTACTGTAAACTCTTCAAATATGTCTATTGAATTATTGGAGTGTTGTATCATAATGAGGTAGAACACAAAGTAGCTATGAAAAATTATAGAAAAGAAACTAACAGAAACAGTTTCTTAAAATAGATTGTGGTCATCTGGCTCAATGGAAGAATAGCATACCATTCGGCCAATTTCAGCGTATAAAAATAAACTTTTCCAAAGATGAGGACTTCAAAAAGGAAGCAGAATTATTAAATGACAGGTTTGTCGCTAAGGGATATGAGAGACAGGAACTTGATGAAACTATTCATAAGATGAGTCAAATCAATAGAGCTGACTTGCTGAAGGTCAAACAACACAGCAAATATGATAGACCAAATGATTCCTGTCCCAAATTCATTTCAACATATAATGTGAAACACTATAGGATAAGGCAGATCTTACAGAAACATTGGAATGTTCTACTGATCAACACCTTAGGGGAGTTATATGAGAGAAACCAGAAGTTATCTTTAAAATAAATAGATCTCTTAAAAATGCTTTAACACCAACTAAACTTAGGTATCAGGTGAATAAATCATCCTCCATATGCTGGGGTTGCAAACCAGGGCTTTATAAGTGTAAAAAGAAACATAGTTGTCTATGTCCTCACATTTATTCAACTACAAAAAATGTCATATTTAAAAAATGTAATGGAACTAAGCATTTTAGTTCTAAAGATAGATGTACATGTGATAGCACATATGTGGTCTATTAAATCAAGTGCAAGCGTAATTTGATTTACATTGGGAGAACCAAATGAAAACAATACAGGACATACAAACACCTAACAAATATTCATCTTATAGTGGTAGAGTCCATTAGACGTGATACAAACAAATAGTCTGTTGAATCAATAGGAGTCCACAGAAATTTCAGCCGATAACATCAGCCTCCAAATGGCCGCAGGGATGTATCCTCTCTTCAGATGATGGCCAACATATACTTTGGCCGAGCACACCAATGTGCTTGTGGACACAGACTGGCTATCAGAGCAAACCAGCTTGCTCTCTCACTGGCAGCGCTCTCCTCACAGCAGCTAAACAACAGCAGACTTCCTGGAACTCCACAGCGGTTTTGGTAATGAGCACCTTACAGTAGTATATTCTCATTCAATTTTTGGCGCAATTTCTGCCTTCCTGTTCCTGTAACGTCTGCCTCTGTACAGGAAGTAAACTTGTTTACAGAGGCAGACGTTACAGGAACAGGAAGGCAGAAATTGCGCCAAAATTTGAATGAGAATATACTACTGTAAGGTGCTCATTACCAAAACCGCTGTGGAGTTCCAGGAAGTCTGCTGTTGTTTAGCTGCTGTGAGGAGAGCGCTGCCAGTGAGAGAGCAATCTGGTTTGCTCTGATAGCCAGTCTGTGTCCACAAGCACATTGGTGTGCTCGGCCAAAGTATATGCTGGCCATCATCTGAAGAGAGGATACATCCCTGCGGCCATTTGGAGGCTGATGTTATCGGCTGAAATTTCTGTGGACTCCTATTGATTCAACAGACTATTTGTTTGTATCACGTCTAATGGACTCTACCACTGTGTTACTTAACATTTAATGAGGTGCCACTTTCTATTCATTTTATTTTTATTTTTTATTTTTGCACTATATAATTCAGTATTATTTGTTTAATATATTTTATGGCCACTTTAAGACACATTAGCGCCCTCCGGTGTTTTATCACATTTGTTCTGTTTTTGCTCAATACACATTGCGTTTATAGTATATGTGTTGGGAGGTGCTGCTTTATACATTTATATTTTATTTAATGATTTTTTACACGTTCACACTTCATTTTTTTGTATCACTATTTAATATATACAACAGATTAACTGTTTAATAGGAGAGGTCGATTTACATATCGTCCCCACTTGGATACATATTGTAGCAACTTGGTTATCATTACTATGCAATAGACATTTTATATTTCAGGTTTATCTATACTGTGTATTGTATTACTAGCGCCCTCTAGTGATTGATTCACAGATTAACAAATATTCATGACATTTTTGACAAACATAGTATATCTGATCATTTTATGGTAGTGCATCACAGTAACCCAGAAGGCTTAGAAATAAAGATTATTGAATAGATAGCACCAAATATTGGGACATTAAAATGCTATTACGCCTTAGGCAGAGAGAGATTTTGGATTAGGGAACTTGAATCACTGAGACCTAAAGGGTTAAATATATGAATATTCAAGTATTCATTACCTAGGGGTTTGCTTTGCATGAATATTTATTAGTGTATGAGATGATATTAGATTAAATGAGTTAGTCACATGAATATATGTTTTCCTGTTTTTTCCATTACCTGTGATGATATATGATGGTGACATAACGGGCTCATCCTCAGATATATATAATTTATGACATGAGATTTTTAAAACATAGAATTATTTTATCCATAATGTGTTTAGGATTGTTAACATTATTGGACTCTTACAATTTTTATGTATTGTATTTTATTTAGGATATTAACTGATTGTTATTTATTTGTTATATTGTGAAATATTTCATAATTATAATTTCTTATGAATGGACACTACTAGCTAATCGGTATTGAGTAAGATCTGTTATCAGCTGAGGTTACAGCTTTAAGTTGTAAGAAAAGTTAACCCAGCGATCGCGGTTAATATGTGATGCAATCGATAGCTTCTTTACAAAGTATCTTATGCTTCTGTATATGCCTTTGAACATTACTTACCAATATACCGAGCTCTGTGTGAGTGTGTGACTTTGCTACAGTCGTTACTAATATTGTTACATCTTACACTTGTTCATTTACGTAACAAAGTTTACTAACGGTTCTCCTGCATAATCATTGTGACTGCTACAATTTACATAGTTTAACCATATGCTCTCTGCTGTTCATCTAAGAAGTATTAGGTTAACTTATCTTGAACCTCAGCCTCAATAAAACTAAATCACATTCATCAGACCAGTTACAATTATATTGGACATATTGAATTATATGTTTCATTATACTTCAATATTCTATAATTTAGTAATCTGCTATTTAAGTAACACCCATATTTATTGCCATTTAATCTGGGATTGCTTAGCTAGCTACAAAACCATATTAACTGGACTATAGATTCTTGTTGAGAAGGTGAGAGCCTTACAGACCGGGTGGTGGCATCTATAACCTGAAGAATGCTATTGCTTCACGGTTAGCACTGATGGACGTCGGATTGCCTTATTATCTTCATCCATAGGTCGTATACGGGGTCGATTTATCAAAGGCTTTTACCAGCCTTTGAGCCCCTACGGCTGCAGGTTCTCACAAGAGAACCTGCTTGCCGTATTTAACAAGCAGTGGTCATCAGACCGCTGCTTTCCTAACCTTTCCCCACCTCTAAGGTGGCGAAATTTAATCTCTGCGGTCTAGTCCGACCGGGGAGATTGACATCTCCTGCCCGCGCGTGATTGGCTGTGCGTGGGCAGGGGGCGGGATTGCATGCAAGCGCAAAATAGCGCTCATGTGCAAAGGTAAATTCCTCCTGGGAAATTCGCCCCACCAGAGTCGAGCTGCGGCGGACAGGGGTGTGTATATGCGCCCCTCTCCGCCTCAGCTTGATAATTCTAGCCCTAAGGAGACTACTCCTGAACTCACACTTTACACACTGTGATTCCTTTTTTATCTTGTGAGTGTCTGTCTATTTTAAGGGCACTTGTGCAATAAATGTAATACTTTTAACGTGTGTTGTAGGTGCACTTCTTTGTGTTTTCTTTTAGTGCATGTACAAGTTGATTGTTGAATTTTTAAAGGAGCAGCAGAGCTTTGGATCTCATTATTTACTGCAAAGAAAGAAGGATTGAATTTTGAAATACATTTTATTTTATTTTCAATATCACAGTGTGAACTCTTTTAGAGACTTTTTGACTTTAAAGGGGTAGTATAGTCAAAATTAAACTTTCATGATTCAGATAGAGAATGCAATTTTTAGCAACTTTCTAATTTACTCCTATTATCAATTTTTTTTCTTTCTCTTGGTATCTTTATTTGAATGTAAGCTTAGGAGCCGGCCCATTTTTGGTTCAGACCCTGGGTATCGCTTGCTGATTGGTGGCTATATTAAGACACCAATCAGAAAGCACTACACAGGTGCTGAACCAAAAATAGGCTGGCTCCTATGCTTACATTCCTGGTTTTTCAAATAAAGATAGCAAGAAAACGAAGAAAAATTGATAATAGGAGTAAATTAGAACGTTGCTTAAAATTGCATGCTCTATCTGAATCATGAAAGTATTAATTTTGACTAGTCTATTATTTTAGCACAATAGGTGTATATTTAATTACCCCCACAGGAATGTTTAAGTGTGGGATTGGGTTAATAACTACTACTTTCTTTGGGTGATTGGTTTCTTTTGTATTCAATACTTATAGCCATTGGTCACTATTTGTATTGGGTAGTGATACATAAACTTGTCTCACTTCCTTGTGGCTGTTAGTGATTGTGATTAAAATATTTTCCTGGAGATAACATAAGTTCTCTTACTTTAAGGGACACTGAACCCAATTTTTTTCTTTTGTGATTCAGATAGAGCATGCAATTTTAAGCAACTTTCTAATTTACTCCTATTATCAAATGTTCATTCTCTTGGTATCGTTAATTGAAAAGCAAGAATGTAAGTTTAGATGCCGGACCATTTTTGTGAACAACCTGGGTTGTTCTTGCTGATTGGTGGATAAATTCATCCACCAATAAACAAGTGCTGTCCAGCGTTCTGAACTTTCCTTTTCAAATAAAGATAGCAAGAGAAAGAAGAAAAATTGATACTAGGAGTAAAATAGAAAGTTGCTTAAAATTGCATGCGCTATCTGAATAACAAAATAAAAAATTTGGGTTCAGTGTCCCTTTAACCTAATTTTTTGTTTTTTATGGTTGGGGTGTTGCCTGCTTGTGAATCTATTAAGGGCTGCCTGTGCCATTTGGGAAGTTGTGTAGCTGATCACTGGAACACTTCATCTGAGTGTAGCAGTTGAACTTGAGGCATCAACCAAGCTAAGAGTCTGGGAATACCTAGTCTGCACTACAAGCACCTGGAGGTGCCCTACGTTTTTGAGCGTTATTCTATTTATGCTTTTTATCATACATGGTTATTGAGATATCACACTTTATGGCATCCTGGTGCATTTTTTTTATGTTACAGAGGCTTGTTTAAAAGGATGACCAGTCCAGAGTCTTAGGAGCTTACTAAATTATTATTATTATTATACTTTATTTATAAAGAGAAAACGTATTCCGTAGCACTGATGATGGGTACAATTCATTTAAATAACACAATGATATAAAACTTGTAAGAGACAAGACAACGTTTTACAAACACATACAGGAGGAATTAAGGGCCCTATTCCCATGGGAACATACAATCTAGAAGGGTAGGAGGTTGAGAAACAGGAGGTGAGGACTACAAGATTGAGAAAGATGTTAGCGCAGAGTTAGATGAGGGAAAATTTAGGTAAGTGAAATTAATGTATTACTGAGTTGGGTGACAGGTTTCTCTGAACAAAAACGTTTTCAAGGATCATTTAAAAGAAGAAAGATTAGGGGAAAGCCTGGCAGGACAAGGGAGAGGGAGAATGTACTAAATAAGCATTATTGGTGTCATTATAATGATTATTCATTGTTAGTGGACTTTTTATATTCTTTCAATTAGCTGTTTTATGGCTAGATTATAAGTTTAGCGCTAAATTATCATGCACCCGCTCTAGCCATTTTTTGTGGTAAAAAGTTATAAATATATATGTATATGATTATGTACATCTATATTTATGTGTTAATATGTGTATATACACATATTAACTCCTAAATATATATTTAAATAGTCATATATACAGTATATATTTAAGAACATGCTGGCTGCCATCTCTGCTCTACTTATCCCTTAGTAGCGCAAGGTTCTGATCCGGTCTCTGACGGCATCAGAACGAGCCTCCCATTTGAACTTGAGCTCACTTTCGCATTGCTGTTAACTTGTAATACCTGCATACATTACCATGCACTGGTATAACACAGTGGAGCGCTAATATCGTTTTCATGAAAGCGATAATTAGCGCTCCACTTGTAATCTGGCACTTAGTATTTAGTTTTGGTCCTAGAGTGCACCCATATTGATCTAATTTGTATTAGATTTGTTTTGAAAACACTTTTTGCATGACCTTTTTTTTATTGAAAAAAATAGAATAGTATACACAGTGACAAAATATCAGACAAAAACTTAAATCAAAGTCTCATGCAGTAGACGATATTCTAGGTTGAGATTCCCTAGAATCAACATCTTTAAACAAAGAGAAAAAATAAATAAGTAGATCAGATTTACAATCACAATCTGAATATGTACTTAAGACAATACATTTTGTTCAAAGCAATACCAATATTCATGAGGTTTTCTTTCCAAACTAGAGAAAAACCATTAATAAACTACAATTCAATTTTTACTATGCACATGGAATTAACAAAATCAAATAAGTCAAATCAAGCGTTTTTTCTGAAATATACAGTATATCTAACTCATGTAAATCAACTTTTATAAATAGCAGAATCACAGTTCTGTGATAGATTAAGAACGGAAAAAAAACCAAACAGAGATTAAGCTGAGAGGGCCATCTATTGTATAGCAAGCACAGAGATTCAAACAGGAATAGGGGGGACACAAAAAAAGGGAGAAATTTTCCATCCTCTTCTTTCCTTCCTCTCCTCCCCTCTCCTCTCCTCCCTTCCCCCTCCCTAACTACTAGACCCTCTCTCAGAAATACTTCCTTCACTTTCAAACAAGAGAGAAAAAAGTTCAGACTCAGTTACGATATTAGGATTTTTGAAGGGGTAAAGTATATGCTTTTGGATGTTGAGAGAAGACGCTTTGATTATATCTTCCCATTTTTAAATAAAGTTTTGAACACTCACGTCAGATTGCATATCAACTAAATTTTGTTCTAGGGTAAAATGATGATACATTTTATCAATAAACTCCATGAGACTGAGTGGTTTTCAGGATTTCCAATTCTTCAGGATTTGATGTCTAACTTGAAAGATTACTGTGTTAGTAAGATTGTGATTAGTAGTATTGGGTATTTTATCAGCAAGAAAAATAACATTAAAGATATCAAATTCTATCCTATGACTTAGTCTAACAGACAACCAAAAAGCTACTTTCAGCCAAAAGGAGTTAACTTTTGGACATGACTAAAAGTAGTGTACAATGTCAGCTCTATGAAGGACACATTTGGAGCAATTTGCACTTTCTGCGTCCCATTTTGAGAGTATTTGCGGAGTCAAATAGAGATTGTGTAGAATTTTAAGATTTGACTTTCTCCAGATAATTGACAGTGAAGTAGATACCGCCTTGGAGATAGTTAAACTAATCATATTATTATCTATATTTAGATGGGGAAGATCTTGCCACTTATCAGCTAGCATTTGAATGTTTTTGTCTCCTTGGTCTTGTACCAATATGATAGATGATGGTTACCCTGTTTGTAAATGTTTAGACATGAGTATAAAGGATGCCAGTCCTCATCATAGCTTCTATCTGTGGGGAAGAGACTTAGTAGATAGTGTCTGGATTGTAAGAAGGCAAAGAAGTCGAGGTTCTCTAAGTCAAATTGTACTTTTAAATCCTGATAAGATTTAAGTGATCTAGAATCGATATTAATCAATTGACGCAGAGAAATTAAACCTTTTTTCTCTCATCTTAAGAATGCCTCAGAGGAAATACCTTCAGGGAAGTTGGGGTTGGCTCTGAATGTTAAAAACCTGGAAATTTTATTATTAATTCCCAGTAGGTTTCATATATTTTTGCCAAGCCACAATTACATTACTTACACAGATCATTTCTCTAGCAAGAGCAGGGTGCACTTTACTATCAGAGTGTAATAAGTTGTTTAAAGAAAAAGGGCAAACTAAATTAGATTCTAGGAGGCCTACTTATCAAGCCGTCAACTGTGCTGCATTCGACGGCCCCAATACGCTCGCCTGACATCGCCTAACATCGTGGCCGCAGACCTGAATGCGCTCTCCATATTTATATAAAAAGCTGTCAAAAAGCTATGCACCAAGTACGGGGCGATGAGCAGCGGACTGTTGTTAACTAACAGTCAACAATCTCGCTGCTATTTGGCTTTTTCCCAGCTTTATTTATACCCTGTCACTAAACACTGCCACTATACTAAAATGTTTAACCCCCTATCCCGCCCCTCCCGGACCCCGCCGCAACTAAATAAAGTTATTAATCCCTATCCCGCAGCCCACCGCAACTCTAATAAAGTTATTAACCCCTATTCCGCCGCTCCCCGACACCGCTTTAACTAAATAAATGTATTAACCCCTGGCCTCCCACATCACTACCACTTACTAAACCTATTAATCCCTAAACCGCCAGCCCCCGACATTACCATAAACTAAATTAACCTATTAACCCCTAAACCTAACAACACGCTAACTTAATATTAAATATTAACTCATCCCTATCTTAAAATAAATTAAAACTTACCTTTAGATTTAAATTAAACTATATTAAACTATTAATTAATCTACCATAACTATTATACTAAAATTCCATTAAACTATATTAAACTATTAATTAATGTACCCTATTATACTAAAATTCTATTAAACTATATTAAACTATTAATTAATCTACCCTAACTATTATACTAAAATTACAAAAATCTATATTAAACTATTAATCCACCCTAACTGTTATACTAAAATTACATTAAACTACAAATTAAATTAAATGTATTATATAGTTAAAAACCTAACCCTACTCAAATAATTTAAATCTACTATTAAAAATTACAATGTTACAAAAAACTAAACAACTAAGTTACACAAAATAACAAACACTAAGTTACAAAAAAAATAAACACTAAGTTACACAAAATAAAAAAATAAATTATCAAATATTTAAAATAATTACACATAATCTAAGAGCCCTATGAAAATAAAAAAGCCCCCCCCCCAAAAAAAAAAAAAAAAACCTAGCCTACAATAAACTACCAATGGCCCTTAAAAGGGCCTTTTGCGGGGCATTGCCCCAAAGAAATCAGCTCTTTTACCTGTAAAAAAAAAATACAAATACCCCCCAACAGTAAAACCCACCACTCACACAACCAACCCCCCAAATAAAAACCTAATCTAAAAAACCTAAGATCCCCATTGCCCTGAAAAGGGCATTTGTATGGGCATTGCCCTTAAAAGGGCATTTAGCTATTTTTCCTTGCCCAAACCCTAATCTAAAATTAAAACCCACCCAATAAACCCTTAAAAAAAAACTAACACTAACCCCCGAAGAACCACTTACAGTTTCTGAAGACCCGACATCCATCAACGAAGCAGCAGAAGTCCTCATCGAAGTCGGCAGAAGTCTTCATCCAAGCAGGCCGAAGTCTTCATCCAAGCCGGCAGAAGTCTTCATCCAGACGGCATGTTCTATCTTCATCCATCCGGTGCGGAGCGGCTCCATCTTCAAGATATCCGGCGCGTAGCATCCTCTTCTTTTGATGTCTTCTTCCGAATGAAGGTTCCTTTAAATGACGTCATCCAAGATGGTGTCCCTTAGATTCCGATTGGCTGATAGATTTCTATCAGCCAATCGGATTTAAGGTTGAAAAAATACTATTGGCTGTTGCAATCAGCCAATAAGATTGAGCTCGCATTCTATTGGCTATTCCAATCAGCCAACAGAATGCAAGCTTAAGCCTATTGGCTGATTGGATCAGCCAATAGGATGAAAGCTCAATCCTATTGGCTGATTGCAACAGCTAATAGGATTTTTCATCCTTAATTCCGATTGGCTGATATAAATCTATCAGCCAATTGGAATCTAAGGGACGCCATCTTGGATGATGTCATTTAAAGGAACCTTCATTCGGAAGAAGACGTTGAAAGAAGAGGATGCTCTGCGCCGGATGTCTTGAAGATGGAGCTGCTCCGCGCCGGAGATAGAAGATGCCGTCTGAATGAATACTTCTGCCAGCTTGGATGAAGACTTCGGCCCGCTTGGATGAAGACTTCTGTCGGCTTTGATGAGGACTTCTGCCGCTTCGTTGAGGATTGATGTCGGGTCTTCAGAAACTGTAAGTGGATCTTTTGGGGGTTAGTGTTAGGTTTTTTTAAGGGTTTATTGGGTGGGTTTTAATTTTAGATTAGGGTTTGGGCAAGGAAAAAGAGCTAAATGCCCTTTTAAGGGCAATGCCCATACAAATACCCTTTTCATGGCAATGGGGAGCTTAGGTTTTTTAGATTAGGTTTTTATTTGGGGGGTTGGTTGTGTGGGTGGTGGGTTTTACTGTTGGGGGGTATTTGTATTCTTTTTACAGGTAAAAGAGCTGATTTCTTTGGGGCCGTTTTAAGGGCCATTGGTAGTTTATTGTAGGCTAGGGGATTTTTTATTTTGGGGAGGGGGCTTTTTTATTTACATAGGGCTCTTAGATTAGGTGTAATTAGTTTAAATATTTGATCATTTATTTTTTATTTTGTGTAACTTAGTGGGTTTTTTTTTTGTAACTTAGTGTTTGTTATTTTGTGTAACTTAGTTGTTAGTTTTTTGTAATTTTGTAATTTTTAATAGTAGATTTAAATTATTTGAGTAGGGTTAGGTTTTTAAATATGTAATATAGTTAATTTAATTTGTAGTTTAATGTAATTTTAGTCTAATAGGGTAGATGAATTAATAGATCAATATAGTTTAATGTAATCTTAGTATAACAGTTAGGGTAGGTTAATTATTAGTTTAATATAGTTTAATTTAATTCTAAAGGTAATTTTAAAATTATTATAAGATAGGGATGAGTTAAAGGGATACTGAACTCAATTTTTTTCTTTTGTGATTCAGATAGAGCATGCAATTTTAAGCAACTTTCTAATTTACTCCTATTATCAAATTTTCTTCATTCTCTTGGTATGTTTATTTGAAAAGAAAGAATGTAAGTTGAAATGCCGGCCCATTTTTGGTGAACAACCTGAGTTGTCCTTGCGATTGGACAGCACCAATAAACAAGTGCTGTCCATGGTACTGAACCAAAAAATTGCTGGTTCCTTAGCTTAGATGCCTTCTTTTTCGAATAAAGCAAGAGAACGAAGAAAAATTGATAATAGGAGTAAATTAGAAAGTTGCTTAAAATTGCATGCTCTATCTGAATCACGAAAGAAAAAAAATTGGGTTCAGTGTCCCTTTAATATTTAATGTAAACTTAAGGGGTTGTTAGGTTTAGGGGTTAATAGGTTAATTTAGTTTATGGCGATGTGGGGGGCTGGCGGTTTAGTGTTTAATAGGCTTAGTAAGTGGTACTGATGTGGGAGGCTAGGGGTTTTTGGGTTAATAACTTTATTTAGTTGCGTTGGGCTCCGGGAGCGGCGGGATAGGGGTTAATACTTTTATGTAGGTGGCGGTGGTGTCAGGGCAGCAGATTAGGGGTTAATAAGTATAATGTAGGTGGGGGCGGTGTCGGGGCAGCAGATTAGGGGTTAAAAAGTGTAATGTAGGTGTCGGCGATGTTGGGGCAGCAGAATAGGGGTGTTTAGACTCGGGGGTTATGTTAGGGTGTTAGGTGTAAACATAATTTTTAATCTCCCATAGGAATCAATGGGATATCGGGCAGCAGCGAACATAAGCTTTCGCTGCTTTCAGACTCCCATTGATTCCTATTGCATCCACCACCTCCAGGGTGGCGGATTAAAAACCAGGTACGCTGGGCCGGAATAGTGGTGAGCGTTCCTGGTAGAAGTTTGATAACTAGCAAAAGTAGTCAGATAGTGCCGAATTTGCATTCGGAACATCTCTAATGACGTAAGCATCGATCTGTGTCGGACTGAGACCAGCGGTTCGTATGTTACGTCACAGATTTCAACTTTTGCGGATCTGTAGGCTTTGATAAATAGGGCAAATCAGGCTTGCCACAAATACGCTGCGGAATTCCAGCGTATTTGCGGTTGACAACTTTATAAATAGGCCTCTAGGTCTCTTGGTGAGAAGTATTGGGAGTCAGTTAACCATTCTACAGCAAATTTAACTAAGTAGGCCCAATTATAATATTTAATGTTGGGCAGCGCAAAACCACCACATTTTTAAAGTTGGTAAAGTTTCTTTATGGCTAATCTTGGTGGGGGGTTTTACCCCAGAGGAAAGTTTTTAAAGCGGAGTTAATATTCTGAAGGTCTCTGTGCGATATAAAAATGGGAAGATGTTGTAGTTTATACAGTAGTTTGGGAAAAGCTATCATTTTAAGTAAACTAATCTTACTCAAGAGTGAAAGCGGGAGGTTAGTCCAGTTCTGTACGAGGTTAATAATCTTCTTCATGGTTTCTGGGATATTTAGCCTATACCAGTCTCTTGGAGATTTACTAATGATAATACCTAGGTAGGTGAGACATTTCTCTGTTTCCTATAATAGTTTGTATATTGAAAGAACGTATATTTCTGAGTATCCAGAGAATTTGAGATTTTTGTATATTTAGTTTATACCCAGAGAAGGATCTAAACAAGTTTATAATTTGCAAGAGATCAGGAATATTCTTCTTCGTATTACTTAGGTAAATTAGGAGGTCGTCGGCATAAAGTGAGATCATTTGTTGGTGTTAGCTAATTGGATCCCTTCAAGCTTTTGTCTAAGAAGGATAGCAAGGGGTTTAATTGCAATGTTGAACAATAGGGGAGAAAGTGGACAGACCTGCCTTGTTCCTCTATGAAGCTTAACATCTCTAGAAATAAAGCCATTAACTAATATGGCAGAGGTAGGGTTGTTATAGATGTTTTGGATGTAATTGAGAAAATTACCTTGTAGACCGAAATTGGTTAGTGAAGTGAACAAATGGTCCCAGTCTACCCGGTCAAACGCTTTTTCAGCATCTAACGTGAGAATAGTAGTGTCTGACTGTGGGATGATTTTTTTTGTCTTTACCTTTAGCCCAAAAATAATCTCAAATTAAGAGGGTCTTTTGAATATTTGAAGATGAATTATGACCTAGTATGAAACCTGTTTGGTCAGGATGGATAAAGTTAGGTAGCACTATTTGAAGTCTCTTAGCAAGAATACTAGCTAAGATCTTATAATCTGAATTTAATAGTGATATCAGTCTGTAAACACTTAGATATAAAGGATCTTTCTTTTTTTCAGAATTAAGGTGGTGAGAGCTCTCTTGAAATAATGGGATGGTATCTTTCCATGAGAGTAGTAATCATTAAATAGATGAAGTAAAGTGTGAAGAATCTCAGGAGCTATTATAGAATTCATTGGGTATTTGATCTGGGCCAGCTGCTTTGTTTATAGATAAAGCCTTAAAGGGACAGCCAACCCAAAAATTACTGTTACTTATTTAGATTAGTTAATTAACAATATTTACATCAAACTCTAGCCCAATTTTCATCTAAATAAACTTTGGCAGAAAATACACTTACTAGATCTCATCTGGCTGTTTTGAAATGGCCACCTGACTCCTCCTTCTCTGACTTCTCCCAAAAGCTTGAGCTGCAGCACTAGTACAGGAACTTCTCATCCCTGCTCACTCCTTTCATCAATCTCATGGCTGACTGATATGACAAAGATCCCACAATCTAATACTTTATAGAGGAGAGGGAGAAAGAGAGCTATATCTACAAGATGCTTCTTAATAAATTAAAAACTAATAAGTAATAATAATTGTAGACACTGTTGTATCACAAAACTAAGTGTATAGAGTTGCACACACTGCAGAGCTTTATAAAAACAATCTGACAGTTAATTTCACTTTGTTCCGATTGCTGCAGGCTTATGGATAGATCTATGGATACTCTACCACTGTGGGCTGCATATTTGTTACCGACTTGTTTGGAAGATATTTACTATAGTAATACGTATCATTATACAATAGGCTCACTTGATGGTATGCTGTATTGTATTATAATTATAAAGAGAAAATAAGTATTTTATTAGTGCTGTTATGGTTAAAATACCCCTGCGTTTATTCATATTGTGTAGTCTGGTATACAAACGGCAAGTGGTCATTGTTAACCGTATTAACCCGTTTTTTTGTTAATTAGCAAGCATTTAATGTATACACAAATTAACATTGTGCATTATTTGGCAATTAACAAGAATGAGAAATACATATTTATCTTATGCCCCCTGCTCAAGCATTGGAACAAATTTGTTACGGGGTTAGGGTATAGGGAGGGGGTAGAGGAGCTCTGTCATCTTTATACCCGGGCATCAGTCAGAACAGAGTGACTGTCAGACCGGGTCACTGGGAGCCATGATGGTGCCAGTGCACAGCCCGGAGTCAACAAGCAGCGAACACCCCCCCAGAAAAAGACAGCGGCTCACACATCTCAGCCCAGAGGAGAAAGCGCGCTCAGGAGGTGCGGTTACAGTCTGAATATAATGTCACTTGGGAATTTGACTAAGGGGGGTAGTGCAATATACTGACGAGATGTCATTCCCTTTGACGTTATTCTGTGTGATCTAATGGGCCGTGTGTTACTATTACAGAATATTACAGAATAACGTCAAAGGGAATGACATCTCGTCAGTATATTGTAGAAAGCTGGATATATATATATACACACACACTAACCCCCTTAGTCAAATTCCCAAGCGACATTATATTCAGACTGTAACCGCATCTCCTGAGTGCGCTTTCTCCTCTGGGCTGAGATGTGTGAGCCGCTGTCTTTTTCTGGGGGGGTGTTCGCTGCTTGTTGACTCCGGGCTGTGCACTGGCACCATCATGGCTCCCAGTGACCCGGTCTGACAGTAACTCTGTTCTGACTGATGCCCGGGTATAAAGATGACAGAGCTCCTCTACCCCCTCCCTATACCCTAACCCCGTAACAAATTTGTTCCAATGCTTGAGCAGGGGGCATAAGATAAATATGTATTTCTCATTCTTGTTAATTGCCAAATAATGCACAATGTTAATTTGTGTATACATTAAATGCTTGCTAATTAACAAAAAAACGGGTTAATACGGTTAACAATGACCACTTGCCGTTTGTATACCAGACTACACAATATGAATAAACGCAGGGGTATTTTAACCATAACAGCACTAATAAAATACTTATTTTCTCTTTATAATTATAATACAATACAGCATACCATCAAGTGAGCCTATTGTATAATGATACGTATTACTATAGTAAATATCTTCCAAACAAGTCGGTAACAAATATGCAGCCCACAGTGGTAGAGTATCCATAGATCTATCCATAAGCCTGCAGCAATCGGAACAAAGTGAAATTAACTGTCAGATTGTTTTTATAAAGCTCTGCAGTGTGTGCAACTCTATACACTTAGTTTTGTGATACAACAGTGTCTACAATTATTATTACGTATTAGTTTTTAATTTATTAAGAAGCATCTTGTAGATATAGCTCTCTTTCTCCCTCTCCTCTATAAAGTATTAGATTGTGGGATCTTTGTCATATCAGTCAGCCATGAGATTGATGAAAGGAGCTGAATGAAAGGAGCGAGCAGGGATGAGAATTTCTTGTACTTGTGCTGCAGCTCAAGCTTTTGGGAGACGTCAGAGAAGGAGGAGTCAGGTGGCCATTTCAAAACAGCCAGATGAGATCTAGTAAGTGTATTTTCTGCCAAAGTTTATTTAGATGAAAATTTGGCTAGAGTTTGATGTAAAGATTGTTAATTAACTAATCTAAATAAGTAACAGTAATTTTTGGGTTGACTGTCCCTTTAATAGCTGTCATTATCTGGATTTCTGTGATGGGTTCATTGAGAGCTAAACATTCCTGTGGAGTTATTCTAGGGGTACAAATTTGATACCAGAAGTCCTCTTTATTTTGGGTATCAACTCTATCCTTATCATATACTTTCTGATAATATTTATAGACTTCATTAGATATATCCTGGGTCTCAGAGAAATATGCAGCCCCAATCTTAATAAAGTCTATACGATTGGATTTCTTCTGTGCTTTGGCCATATTAGCAAGATTCTTGCCAGATCTATTTCCAAACTTAAAAAATAAACTTTGTTTGCTTAACTCTTCACTACAGGAAGTTTGGATTAGAAAAAGATCCTTTCTTTGCGAGCTGACATAAATTTGAGCCAGTCACTCGTAGTGGAGGAGGTTAAGAAAGCATTATATGCATTAGCGATTTTCTTTTTGAATTTAATCACAAATGCTTTAATTTTGCCCTTTAAAATGACCTTTTGCTTCCCAAAACAATTTGGGTTTATTAATATAATTTTGATTATTGATAGACTATTCTTGCCATTTATTTTTCAGCCAGCATACAAATTTCTCGTTATTTATCATACATTTGGGAAAGAAGAAGTTGTTGGTTAGCCAGTTTTTATCGGCTGCTTTATGTTTAGAAATTGTAACTGGTGCGTGGTCTGAAATAAGAAAGTCTTTAATGTCAGCTTTCAAATCCATAGAGAGCATTTTCTCTGAGACCAAGAACATGTCCAATCGAGAAAATCCTTTATACGTGAGAGATTCACAGGTATAAGCTTTGATATCAGGATGAATGTTTTTTTGAATGACTAATGAAAATTTGATAAATGTTTTTATTACTATTCAATATACATCAAACATACAAATTTCCTTTGTCTTTTGAGCAACATAAATAGAATATATGATCTGCTTTATACATAAGTTGTTGGTTAATGTTTTAAATAAAGTGGGCCCCTGAAAATGTCAGGGATCATTGGGGGGTGGGACTGTTGACACTTTGGAGGAGCATACTCGCTTTCTATCAGAACAGGTGGAAGGGGGTTAAGGAGGACATTTAAAGGAAGGGAGAGAAGAAGGGATATATATAATATAAGGTTAAAAGGTTTAGTTGTTTTTTTATTTTGTTTGTTTTCTTGGAATTTTTTGGTGGACGTGGTGCTAGTCCTCCTCATAACGTTTTCTTACTATAGCCAGGATATGCTTAATTCATAGCCTCTCAACATTTGGACAGCTCATTTAGCTTAGGGTTTCATAAAGGGATGTTTGATAATTGGCAACATTAGTTCTGGCCATAGTATAGGGTTTGGAACTCAAACTTGCACAACTTAAAAGCATAGATTTTTAGTAATTCCTTAAAGTATTTTTATAAGGTTTGAAATATATTGATTGTTGCTAAACCTAAAACACATAACAAGCTGCATATATATTTTCACCAAAATAGTGGTCCATATTTTTAATTTAGGGAGTCAAAGGGAGTATATTTTTAGGAGTGGGTGTTTTGTAGAAAGCCTTTCCATTTTTTTGATGTCTACAGGGTCATGTGTTGATTTGTTTTGGTACAGATTATATATATATCCAAGTAATAAGTGTTATTTTGGACATCCTAACAAGATAATTTACAGCAATTCTTTAGTGTGAAACAGTCTATAAATTAAATATTAACAATTGTATGTTCTTTAAAATGAGGTTAGAAATAAAAGCAAGCAATAAATATTAAGATGTCATGCAAAATAATATGCTTCTAGCTGAATAATTTGCTTCTGCTGAATGGCAAAATTATGTATCGCAGAGGTGACAGAGATAAATGAGATTAAGCCAGTTTTTGTGCTTGACAGCACTTTCCAGTAGCATATGTTCTCTGCAATCAGTGTATTTCATAATACACAAGCTGATCAGATTGTTAAATTCACAAATAAAGCTATAGCCCATATGCTAGTATTTTGGTGTTAAAAGGGACTATGAAACTAATTTGTAAACCTATTATAAGTACTATTATATTTTGACAGTTTGATCACTGTGGCTACTCACCTCTGAACAGTTTCTCATAAATGATGATAATACATAATATATAATGAGTAAACAGTAATAAACTTTTGACAGCATTTCATGTAAGGATTTAATTTTAGCTAAGAAGTTCATCTGCCTGCGTAGCCATTTATTCTAACCCATAATTTAACTTGGAGCATTGGTGTATTTCTTTACTAATTCTTTCCATTTCTTTTATTCAAAAAGCTTTCTGTGTGCAAAGTGTTTCTTAAAGGGACACTGAACCCAAAATTTGTCTTTCGTGATTCAGATAGAGCATGCAATTTTAAGCAACTTTCTAAATTACTCTATACTATTATCAATGTTTATTCATTCTCTTGCTATCTTTATATAAAAAAGAAGGCATTTTTCTTGGTTCAGAACTCTGGATAGCAGTTTTTGATTGGTGGTTGAATTTATCAGCAAGGACAACCTAGGTTGTTCACCAAAAATGGGACGGCATCTAAACTTACATTCTTGCATTTCAAATAAAGATACCAAGAGAATAAAGAACATTTGATAATAGGAGTAAATTAGAAAGTTGCTTAAAATGTCATGCTCTATCTGAATCACAAAAGAAACAATTTGTCCCTTTAAATATGATTTCGAAAGTTCTACAAAACAGAGACATCATTCAGAGTAATTTTGGCTTGTAATTTATTTGAAATAATTTAGCAACCCAAATTACTCATCTTACTAAGAATTAGAGAGGTGCATTCGGGCAATTTTGCTTATTTGTCGAGTCATTAGATATATGAACAGTCGAATACATTGGGTGACATTTAAGAAGCCCCTGGCAGACATGGCTCGCTCCAGCAAACACGTCCGCCCGGTATCGCGGCCAACAGGCAGCAATATGCTGCCCATATTTATCCATGCACCAGCAGCTGCTGGTGCAATGCCACCCCTTGCTAGCGCACTGCCAATCGGGCGCCAGCAGAGGCTGTCAATCACCCCTGGTCGGACTTATCCGGGGTTATTTTGGTCCACAAAATCAGAGTTGGTGTGTAGGTTAGGAAGCAGCAGTCTAATGAGCGCTGCTTCTTAACTATCGGCTGCAGGCTGCACCAAAGCTTCATAAAGTTGCATCTCACAGCTTTATGAATTTCACCCATTATAGCACAAAACAAATGAAAAAAATTAATGATTGATTGATAAAATAGATTTGTTCAGTCACTTGTGCCATTTGGCACCAAAAAATAAAAGGTGCAGAAATGGAGGGAAATATATTGTTTAATTAATAGACTCCTTTGTTTGTAATGATGTACAGGAGGTCTGACCACTTATTTGTCTATTATCCCCTCCCCAGTTCTGCTGATGTTAGGCACAGCTGGCCAGGCACTAAATGCTGGATTTTATTCATACAGGAGTTGTATGTTCTTGTAACATTAAAATATAGGTTCTTTTTAATTGTTCAAATTTATAATGTAATATTTTTGTTAATATTAATTGTCTATATCAACTGTTCATATTCAGGGAGATTACAAGTTTTGCTGTACGGCTATACCGCTGAAAAATTGGCCTTTTTGAGCGGAATCGCAGGTCTCCCGTATTACAAGTCGCAGCGGTACAGCAATAGCGCAAGAGTTTTAGCCTGTACCGCAACTCTCCATTACGCACTCAAAAAATAGCTTTTGAGTGTGGAATTTTCAGCTCACCCGTATTACAGATTGTGCGGTCCGTCTATAATAGCTTATACCGCCGTGCTCCATTCCATGATCAGATAACAAAACTCATAACAAAAATGTTACAAAGTACACTAACATCCATAAACTACCTATTAACCCCTAAACCGCCACCCCCCCGCATCGCAAATACTTTATTAAACTTATTATCCCCTAATCCGCCGCCCACCCACATTGGCAAAACTAAAATAAAATATTAATCCCTAAACCACCGCCCCCCCACATCGCAAATACTAAACTAAACCTATTAACCCCTAAACCGACAGCGCCCCACATAGAAACTACTATAATAAAGCTATTAACCCCTAAACCGCCAGTCCCCCATATCACAACTGCTATAATAAAGCTATTAACCCTAAAACCGCTGGCCCCCACATCACAACTACTTAACTAAACCTATTAACTCCTAAACTGCTGGCCCTCTACATCACAACTTCTATAATAAAGATATTAACCCCTAAACCGCCCGCCCCCACATCACAAATACTAAACTAAACCTACTAACCCCTAAACCACCGGCCCCCCATATCGCAACTACTTTAATAAAGCTATTAACCCCTAAACCGCCGACACCCCACATTGCAACTACTAAACCAAACTTATTAACCCCTAAATCTATAACCCCCTAACTTTAAATTAATGTTAAAATATAACTATCCTATAAATAAGCTTAACATAACTATTTTAAAAAAGTAAAATAAACAAAAAATAAAAAAAGTAACTTACACCTAGATTACGAGTTTTGCTTTGCGGCTTTTAATGCTGAAAAAATGGCAATTTCAGAGGAAAAGCAGGAACGCATTATTGGGAGTCGTGACGGTATAGCTATACTGCAAGCATTTTAGCCTGTAACGCAACATCAATCCTGCACTCAAAAAATACTGTTTTTGCGTGGGATTTCCATAGCACTGATATTACAGGTTGTGCGGTAAGGCTAAAATGCTTGCTTTGCAGCTTATACCGACACGATCCATACCACCATCTGAGACCAGTAGTTATGGATTTTGTGTAACAAAAATGTTTCACAAAACTCACAACTAAACTGTTACAAAGTACACTAACACCCATAAACTACCTATTAACCCCTAAACCGAGGCCCTCCCACATCACAAACACTATATTAAACCTATTAACCCCTAATCTGCTGCCCACCCACATCGCCAACACTATTTAAATATATTAACCCCTAAACTGCCACTCCCCGACATCGCTGTCACTATAATAAAGCTATTAACTCCTATTCTGCCTCTCCCCGACATCGCCAACACTAAATAAACTTATTAACCCCTAAACCTCTGGCCTCCCACATCTCTGCCACTAAATAAACCTATTAACCCCTAAACCGCCTCTCCCTCACATCGCAAAACACTAAATTAAACTATTAACCCCTAAACCTAACACCTCCCTAACATTATACTATAAATTAACCTAACCTTACTATTCTAATAAAATAAAAAAACTGCCAATTAAAATATCTAAATTACAAATTTGAATAAACCTAACACTAAATTACAACTAAAAAAAAGGACGCTCCACGCAGGATGGGATCAGCTTCCATGGTGGCTCTGTTCAGCGCACCAGGAATGAAGATAGCTCCCAGTATGGATGAAGACCTCACCGCCTGGATGAAGACTTCTTGACGCCTGGACGTCCGGACTTCAGAAACCGTGAGTAGATCTTCTGGGGTTAGTGTTAGTTTTTGGGGCAGTTTTTTGGGTGGGTTTTGTTTTTAGATTAGGGATTGACACTTTTAAGGGCAATCCCCATACAAATGCCCCTTTAGGGGCAATGGGTAGCTTAGGTTTTTTTTTAGAGTTAGATTTTTTATTTTGGGGGGTTGGTTGGGTGGTGGGTTTTACTGCTGGGGGACTTTGTATTTTTTTACAGGTAAAAGAGCTGATTTCTTTAAGGCAATGCCCTACAAAAGGCCCTTTTAAGGGCTATTGGTAGTTTATTGTAGGCTATGGTGTGTTTTAATCTTGGGGGGCTTTTTTATTTTTAAAGGCCAATTAGATTAGGTGTAATTGTTTGTATTTTTGTAAATTTCGTTTATTTTTTGTAATCTTACGGCTAGATTACGAGTTTGGCATTAGAAGCTGTGCAGTGCTAACGAGCAGTTTATGCTTACCGCTCACTTACAGACAGCGCTGGTATTACGGGTTTTTACAAACCCGGCGTTAACCGCAAAAAAGTCAGAGTAGAGCAAAATTTTGCTCTACATCTGACCTCAATACCAGCGCTGCTTACGTTAGCGGTGAGCTGGCTAAATGTGCTTGTGCACAATTTACGCATAGGAATCAATGGGGGAGAGCCGTCTGAAAAAAAAACTAACACCTGCAAAAAAGCAGCGTTTAGCTCCTAACGCAGCCCCATTAATTCCTATGTGGAAAATACATTTATGTCTACACCTAACCCCTTAACATGAACCCCGAGTCTAAACACCCCTAATCTTACACTTATTAACCCCTAATCTGCCGCCCCCGAAATACCCGACACCTACATTATATTATTAACCCCTAATCTGCAGCTCCGGACACCGCCGCCACCTACATTATACTTATGAACCCCTAATCTGCTGCCCCCAACATCGCCGCCACCTACATGATATATATTAACCCCTAATCTTCTGCCCCTAACGTCGCTGCCACTATATTAAAGTTATTAACCCCTAAACCTAAGTCTAACCCTAACCCTAACACCCCCTAACTTTATCATTTAATAAATTATTCCTATTTAAAACTAAATACTTACCTATAAAATAAACCCTAAGATAGCTACAATATAACTAATAGTTACATTGTAGCTAGCTTAGGGTTTATTTTTATTTTACAGGCAAGTTTGTATTTATTTTAACTAGGTAGAATAGTTATGAAATAGTTATTAACTATTTAATAACCACCTAGCTAAAATAAATACAAAAGTACCTGTAAAATAAAAAAGCCCCCCAAAATAAAAAAAGCCCTACCCTACACTAAATTACAAATAGCCCTTAAAAGGGCCTTTTGCGGGGCATTGCCCCAAAGTAATCAGCTCTTTTACCTGTAAAAAAAAAAGTACAAATCACCCCCCAACATTAAAACCCACCAACCATACAACCAACCCTACTCTATAAACCCCACCCAAATCCCCCTTAAAAAAATCTAACACTAACCCCTTGAAGATCACTTTACCGGGAGACGTCTTCACCCAACCAGTCCGAAGTCCTCAACGAAGCCGGGAGAAGTCTTCATCCAAGCCGGGTGAAGTGGTCCTCCAGACGGGAAGAAGTCTTCATCCAGACGGCATCTTCTAACTTCATCCATCCGGCGCTGAGCGGGTCCATCTTCAAGACTCTTCATCCGACGGCTCTTCTGGAATGAAGGTTCCTTTAAATGACGTCATCCAAGATGGCATCCCTTCAATTCCGATTGGCTGAAAGAATTCTATCAGCCAATTGGAATTAAGGTAGGAAAAATCCTATTGGCTAATGCAGAGTCTGGCAGGTACAGGTGTACCGCTCACTTTTTTTCCACGACTCAAGCATACCGTAAATCTCCTTACGTCAATTGCGTATCCTATCTTTTTAATGGGATTTTCCTAACGCCGGTATTATGAGTCTTGGAGAAAGTGAGCGGTAGATCCTCTCCTGTCAAGACTCCTACCGCATTTAAAAGTCATTAGTTAAGAGTTTTATGGACTAACGCCGTAACATAAAACTCTTAACTAAAGTGCTAAAAAGTACACTAACACCCATAAACTACCTATTAACCCCAAAACCGAGCCCCCCCCACATTGCAAAGAGTTAACTAAAGTTTTTAACCCCTAATCTGCTGACCGGACACCGCCGCCACTTCAAAAAATATATTAACCTCTAAACTTCTGCACTTACGCCTCGCAACCACTAGTTAAATTTTATTAACCCCTAATCTTCCGTCCCTAACATCGCCGACACCTACTTACATTTATTAACCCCTAATCTGCCGCCCCCACAACGTCGCCGCCACTATATTAAATGTATTAACCCCTAAATCTAAGTCTAACCCTAACACCCCCTAACTTAAATATAATTTAAATAAAACAAAATAAAATTACTACAATTAAATAAATTATTCCTATTTAAAAGTAAATACTTACCGATAAAATAAACCCTAAGCTAGCTACAATATAACTAATAGTTACATTATAGCTATCTCAGGGTTTATTTTTATTTTACAGGCAACTTTGTATTTATTTTAACTAGGTACAATAGTTATTAAATAGTTATTAACTATTTAATAACTTCCTAGTTAAAATAAAAACAAATTTACCTATAAAATAAAACCTAACCTAAATTACAATTACACCTAACACTACACTATAATTAATATAATTTCCTAAATTAACTACAATTAACTACAATTAAATTCAATAAACTAAATTACAGAAATTTTTTTTTTAAATAATTAAACCTTATCTAATCCCTCTAATAAAATAAAAAAGCACCCCAAAGTAATAAAAATCTCTACCCTACACTAAATTACAAATAGCCCTTAAAAGGGCCTTTTGCGGGGCATTGCCCCAAAGTAATCATCTCTTTTACCTGTAAAAAAAAATTACAATACCCCCCAACATTAAAACCCACCACCCACACACCCAATCCTACTCTAAAACCCACTCAATCCCCCCTTAAAAAACACTAACCCCTTGAAGATCACCCTACCTTGAGACGTCTTCACCCAGCCAGGCACAAGTTGTCCTCCAGAGGGGTAGAAGTCTTCATCTGATCCGGGCAGAAGAGGACCTCCAGACGGGCAGAAGTGTTCATCCAGGTGGCATCTTCTATCTTCATCCATCCGGAGCGGAGCGGGTCCATCTTCAAGCCAGCCGATGTGGAGCATCCTCTTCTTCCAACGACTCCCGACGTATGAAGGTTCCTTTAAATGACATCAACAAAGATGGCGTCCCTTGAATTCCGATTGGCTGATAGGATTCTGTCAGCCAATCGGAATTAAGGTAGGAAAAATCCTATTGGCTGATCCAATCAGCCAATAGAATTGAGCTTGCATTCTATTGGCTGATTGGAACAGCCAATAGAATGCGAGCTCAATCCTATTGGCTGATTGGATCAGCCAATAGGATTGAACTTCAATTTTGTTAGCTGATTGGATCAGCCAATAGGATTTTTCCTACCTTAATTCCGATTGGCTGATAGAATCCTATCAGCCAATCGGAATTCAAGGGACGCCATCTTGGATGACGTCATTTAAAGGAACCTTCATTCGTCAGGAGTCGTCGGAAGAAGAGGATGCTCCGCATCAGTTGGCTTGAAGATGAACCCGCTCCGGATGGATGAAGATAGAAGATGCCACCTGGATGAAGACTTCTGCCCATCTGGAGGTCCTCTTCTGCCCGGATCAGATGAAGACTTCTGCCCCTCTGGAGGACCACTTGTGCCCGGCTGGGTGAAGACGTCTCAATGTAGGGTGATCTTCAAGGGGTTAGTGTTAGGTTTTATTAAGGGGGGATTGGGTGGGTTTTTGAGTAGGGTTAGGTGTGTGGGTGGTGGGTTTTAATGTTGGGGGGGTATTGTATTTTTTTTACAGGTAAAAGAGCTGATTACTTTGGGGCAATGCCCCGCAATAAGCCCTTTTAAGGGCTATTTGTAATTTAGTATAGGGTAAGGATTTTTGTTATTTTGGGGGGCTTTTTTATTTTATTAGGGGAATTAGATTAGGTGTAATTAGTTTAAAATTCTTTAAAATTATTTTTTTTTCTGTAATTTAGTGTTTGTTTTTTTCGTACTTTAGTTTATTTAATTTAATTGAAGTTAATTGTAGTTAATTTAGGAAAATATTTTAATTATAGTGTAGTGTTAGGTGTAATTGTAATTTAGGTTATGTTTTATTTTACAGGTAAATTTGTTTTTATTTTAACTAGGAAGTTATTAAATAGTTAATAACTATTTAATAACTATTGTACCTAGTTAAAATAAATACAAAGTTGCCTGTAAAATAAAAATAAACCCTAAACTAGATACAATGTAACTATTAGTTATATTGTAGCTAGCTTAGCGTTTATTTTATCGGTAAGTATTTAGTTTTAAATAGGAATAATTTATTTAATTGTAGTTATTTTATTTAGATTTATTTAAATTATATTTAAGTTAGGGGGGTGTTAGGGTTAGACATAGGCTTAGGGGTTAATAACTTTATTATAGTGGCGGCTACGTTGGCAGCGGCAGATTAGGAGTTAATACATTTAATATAGTTGCAGCGACATTGGGGGGCAGATTAGGTGTTAATAACTATAATGTAGGTGGCGGCGAAGTTGGGGGCAGCATTTTAGGGGTTCATAAATATAATGTAGGTGGCGGCAGTGTCCGGAGCAGCAGATTAGGTTTTAATAATATTATGCAGGTGTCGGTGATGTCGGGGGCGGCAGATTAGGGGTTAATAAGTGTAAGATTAGGGGTGTTTAGACTCGGGGTTCATGTTAGGGTGTAAGGTGTAGACATAAATTTTCTTTACCCTTAGGAATCAATGGGGCTGCATTTTATTAACCCCTAATCTGCTGCCCACCCACATCGCCAACACTATTTAAATATATTAACCCCTAAACTGCCACTCCCCGACATCGCTGTCACTATAATAAAGCTATTAACTCCTATTCTGCCTCTCCCCGACATCGCCAACACTAAATAAACTTATTAACCCCTAAACCTCTGGCCTCCCACATCTCTGCCACTAAATAAACCTATTAACCCCTAAACCGCCTCTCCCTCACATCGCAAAACACTAAATTAAACTATTAACTCCTAAACCTAACACCTCCCTAACATTATACTATAAATTAACCTAACCTTACTATTCTAATAAAATAAAAAAACTGCCAATTAAAATATCTAAATTACAAATTTGAAAAAACCTAACACTAAATTACAACTAAAAAAAAGGACGCTCCACGCAGGATGGGATCAGCTTCCATGGTGGCTCTGTTCAGCGCACCAGGAATGAAGATAGCTCCCAGTATGGATGAAGACCTCACCGCCTGGATGAAGACTTCTTGACGCCTGGACGTCCGGACTTCAGAAACCGTGAGTAGATCTTCTGGGGTTAGTGTTAGTTTTTGGGGGAGTTTTTTGGGTGGGTTTTGTTTTTAGATTAGGGATTGACACTTTTAAGGGCAATCCCCATACAAATGCCCCTTTAGGGGCAATGGGTA
Organism: Bombina bombina; assembly: GCF_027579735.1. NCBI lineage: Eukaryota > Metazoa > Chordata > Amphibia > Anura > Bombinatoridae > Bombina > Bombina bombina. Next base: position 304,954,235 of record NC_069500.1, on the reverse strand, counting down.
GCTTAGGTTTTTTTTTAGAGTTAGATTTTTTATTTTGGGGGGTTGGTTGGGTGGTGGGTTTTACTGCTGGGGGACTTTGTATTTTTTTACAGGTAAAAGAGCTGATTTCTTTAAGGCAATGCCCTACAAAAGGCCCTTTTAAGGGCTATTGGTAGTTTATTGTAGGCTATGGTGTGTTTTAATCTTGGGGGGCTTTTTTATTTTTAAAGGCCAATTAGATTAGGTGTAATTGTTTGTATTTTTGTAAATTTCGTTTATTTTTTGTAATCTTACGGCTAGATTACGAGTTTGGCATTAGAAGCTGTGCGGTGCTAACGAGCAGTTTATGCTTACCGCTCACTTACAGACAGCGCTGGTATTACGGGTTTTTACAAACCCGGCGTTAACCGCAAAAAAGTCAGAGTAGAGCAAAATTTTGCTCTACATCTGACCTCAATACCAGCGCTGCTTACGTTAGCGGTGAGCTGGCTAAATGTGCTTGTGCACAATTTACGCATAGGAATCAATGGGGGAGAGCCGTCTGAAAAAAAAACTAACACCTGCAAAAAAGCAGCGTTTAGCTCCTAACGCAGCCCCATTAATTCCTATGTGGAAAATACATTTATGTCTACACCTAACCCCTTAACATGAACCCCGAGTCTAAACACCCCTAATCTTACACTTATTAACCCCTAATCTGCCGCCCCCGAAATACCCGACACCTACATTATATTATTAACCCCTAATCTGCAGCTCCGGACACCGCCGCCACCTACATTATACTTATGAACCCCTAATCTGCTGCCCCCAACATCGCCGCCACCTACATGATATATATTAACCCCTAATCTTCTGCCCCTAACGTCGCTGCCACTATATTAAAGTTATTAACCCCTAAACCTAAGTCTAACCCTAACCCTAACACCCCCTAACTTTATCATTTAATAAATTATTCCTATTTAAAACTAAATACTTACCTATAAAATAAACCCTAAGATAGCTACAATATAACTAATAGTTACATTGTAGCTAGCTTAGGGTTTATTTTTATTTTACAGGCAAGTTTGTATTTATTTTAACTAGGTAGAATAGTTATGAAATAGTTATTAACTATTTAATAACCACCTAGCTAAAATAAATACAAAAGTACCTGTAAAATAAAAAAGCCCCCCAAAATAAAAAAAGCCCTACCCTACACTAAATTACAAATAGCCCTTAAAAGGGCCTTTTGCGGGGCATTGCCCCAAAGTAATCAGCTCTTTTACCTGTAAAAAAAAAAGTACAAATCACCCCCAACATTAAAACCCACCAACCATACAACCAACCCTACTCTATAAACCCCACCCAAATCCCCCTTAAAAAAATCTAACACTAACCCCTTGAAGATCACTTTACCGGGAGACGTCTTCACCCAACCAGTCCGAAGTCCTCAACGAAGCCGGGAGAAGTCTTCATCCAAGCCGGGTGAAGTGGTCCTCCAGACGGGCAGAAGTCTTCATCCAGACGGCATCTTCTAACTTCATCCATCCGGCGCTGAGCGGGTCCATCTTCAAGACTCTTCATCCGACGGCTCTTCTGGAATGAAGGTTCCTTTAAATGACGTCATCCAAGATGGCATCCCTTCAATTCCGATTGGCTGAAAGAATTCTATCAGCCAATTGGAATTAAGGTAGGAAAAATCCTATTGGCTAATGCAGAGTCTGGCAGGTACAGGTGTACCGCTCACTTTTTTTCCACGACTCAAGCATACCGTAAATCTCCTTACGTCAATTGCGTATCCTATCTTTTTAATGGGATTTTCCTAACGCCGGTATTATGAGTCTTGGAGAAAGTGAGCGGTAGATCCTCTCCTGTCAAGACTCCTACCGCATTTAAAAGTCATTAGTTAAGAGTTTTATGGACTAACGCCGTAACATAAAACTCTTAACTAAAGTGCTAAAAAGTACACTAACACCCATAAACTACCTATTAACCCCAAAACCGAGCCCCCCCCCCCACATTGCAAAGAGTTAACTAAAGTTTTTAACCCGTAATCTGCTGACCGGACACCGCCGCCACTTCAAAAAATATATTAACCTCTAAACTTCTGCACTTACGCCTCGCAACCACTAGTTAAATTTTATTAACCCCTAATCTTCCGTCCCTAACATCGCCGACACCTACTTACATTTATTAACCCCTAATCTGCCGCCCCCACAACGTCGCCGCCACTATATTAAATGTATTAACCCCTAAATCTAAGTCTAACCCTAACACCCCCTAACTTAAATATAATTTAAATAAAACAAAATAAAATTACTACAATTAAATAAATTATTCCTATTTAAAAGTAAATACTTACCGATAAAATAAACCCTAAGCTAGCTACAATATAACTAATAGTTACATTATAGCTATCTCAGGGTTTATTTTTATTTTACAGGCAACTTTGTATTTATTTTAACTAGGTACAATAGTTATTAAATAGTTATTAACTATTTAATAACTTCCTAGTTAAAATAAAAACAAATTTACCTATAAAATAAAACCTAACCTAAATTACAATTACACCTAACACTACACTATAATTAATATAATTTCCTAAATTAACTACAATTAACTACAATTAAATTCAATAAACTAAATTACAGAAATTTTTTTTTTAAATAATTAAACCTTATCTAATCCCTCTAATAAAATAAAAAAGCACCCCAAAGTAAGAAAAATCTCTACCCTACACTAAATTACAAATAGCCCTTAAAAGGGCCTTTTGCGGGGCATTGCCCCAAAGTAATCATCTCTTTTACCTGTAAAAAAAAATTACAATACCCCCCAACATTAAAACCCACCACCCACACACCCAATCCTACTCTAAAACCCACCCAATCCCCCCTTAAAAAACACTAACCCCTTGAAGATCACCCTACCTTGAGACGTCTTCACCCAGCCAGGCACAAGTTGTCCTCCAGAGGGGTAGAAGTCTTCATCTGATCCGGGCAGAAGAGGACCTCCAGACGGGCAGAAGTGTTCATCCAGGTGGCATCTTCTATCTTCATCCATCCGGAGCGGAGCGGGTCCATCTTCAAGCCAGCCGATGTGGAGCATCCTCTTCTTCCAACGACTCCCGACGTATGAAGGTTCCTTTAAATGACATCAACAAAGATGGCGTCCCTTGAATTCCGATTGGCTGATAGGATTCTGTCAGCCAATCGGAATTAAGGTAGGAAAAATCCTATTGGCTGATCCAATCAGCCAATAGAATTGAGCTTGCATTCTATTGGCTGATTGGAACAGCCAATAGAATGCGAGCTCAATCCTATTGGCTGATTGGATCAGCCAATAGGATTGAACTTCAATTTTGTTAGCTGATTGGATCAGCCAATAGGATTTTTCCTACCTTAATTCCAATTGGCTGATAGAATCCTATCAGCCAATCGGAATTCAAGGGACGCCATCTTGGATGACGTCATTTAAAGGAACCTTCATTCGTCAGGAGTCGTCGGAAGAAGAGGATGCTCCGCATCAGTTGGCTTGAAGATGAACCCGCTCCGGATGGATGAAGATAGAAGATGCCACCTGGATGAAGACTTCTGCCCATCTGGAGGTCCTCTTCTGCCCGGATCAGATGAAGACTTCTGCCCCTCTGGAGGACCACTTGTGCCCGGCTGGGTGAAGACGTCTCAATGTAGGGTGATCTTCAAGGGGTTAGTGTTAGGTTTTATTAAGGGGGGATTGGGTGGGTTTTTGAGTAGGGTTAGGTGTGTGGGTGGTGGGTTTTAATGTTGGGGGGGTATTGTATTTTTTTTACAGGTAAAAGAGCTGATTACTTTGGGGCAATGCCCCGCAATAAGCCCTTTTAAGGGCTATTTGTAATTTAGTATAGGGTAAGGATTTTTGTTATTTTGGGGGGCTTTTTTATTTTATTAGGGGAATTAGATTAGGTGTAATTAGTTTAAAATTCTTTAAAATTATTTTTTTTTCTGTAATTTAGTGTTTGTTTTTTTCGTACTTTAGTTTATTTAATTTAATTGAAGTTAATTGTAGTTAATTTAGGAAAATATTTTAATTATAGTGTAGTGTTAGGTGTAATTGTAATTTAGGTTATGTTTTATTTTACAGGTAAATTTGTTTTTATTTTAACTAGGAAGTTATTAAATAGTTAATAACTATTTAATAACTATTGTACCTAGTTAAAATAAATACAAAGTTGCCTGTAAAATAAAAATAAACCCTAAACTAGATACAATGTAACTATTAGTTATATTGTAGCTAGCTTAGCGTTTATTTTATCGGTAAGTATTTAGTTTTAAATAGGAATAATTTATTTAATTGTAGTTATTTTATTTAGATTTATTTAAATTATATTTAAGTTAGGGGGGTGTTAGGGTTAGACATAGGCTTAGGGGTTAATAACTTTATTATAGTGGCGGCTACGTTGGCAGCGGCAGATTAGGGGTTAATACATTTAATATAGTTGCAGCGACATTGGGGGCAGATTAGGTGTTAATAACTATAATGTAGGTGGCGGCGAAGTTGGGGGCAGCATTTTAGGGGTTCATAAATATAATGTAGGTGGCGGCAGTGTCCGGAGCAGCAGATTAGGTTTTAATAATATTATGCAGGTGTCGGTGATGTCGGGGGTGGCAGATTAGGGGTTAATAAGTGTAAGATTAGGGGTGTTTAGACTCGGGGTTCATGTTAGGGTGTTAGGTGTAGACATAAATTTTCTTTACCCTTAGGAATCAATGGGGCTGCATTAGGAGCTGAACGCTGCTTTTTTGCAGGTGTTAGGTTTTTTTTTTCAGCCGATTCTGCCCCATTGTTTCCTATGGGTAAATCGTGCACAAGCACGTTTAGCCATCTTACCGCTACCGTAAGCAGCGCTGGTATTACAGTGAGATGTGGAGCTAAATTTTGCTCTTTGCTCACTTTTTAGAGGCTAATGCCGGGTTGAAAAAAACCTGTAATACCAGCGTTGTTTGTAGGTTAGCGGTGAGCTGAAACTGAGCGTTAGCATCGCATGGCCTTACCGAAAAAACTCGTAATCTAGGTGTAAGATTGCAAAAAATAATAAATAAAATTATCAAAAATAAAAAAATCAAACCTAATCTAATAACCGTATAAAAACAAAAAAGCCACCCCAAAATAAAAACACCCCCTAATCTTACAATAAACTACTAATATCCATTAAAAGGGCCTTTTGTAGGGTATTGCCCTAAGTTAAACAGCTCTTTTACATATTTTTTATTTTTATTTTGGGGTTTTGGTTAGGTGGGGGGGGGGGGGACTACTGTTAGGGTAACAGTAAAAACCCCCACCCACCCAACCCCCCAAAATAAAAAAAAAGTCTGAAAAAAAAACTAAGCTACCCATTGCCCCTAAAGGGGCATTTGTATGGGCATTGTCCTTAAAAGGGCAATAAGCTCTTTAGTGCCCATTAAAAAATAAAAAAATCCCTAATTTAAAAATAACACCACAAAAACAAAAAAAAAACAAACTAACACTAACCCCAAAAAATGTATGCACAGTTCCTGAAGTCTGGACATCCATCTTCATCCAGGCGGCAGCAAGTCTTTATCCAGGCGGCAACATCTTCATCCATCATGGGGGCATCTTCTATCTTCATCCCTGTGGCATGGAGCTGAGAAGAACCGGCAGCGATGACGACATCAAGTGCAGAGCCTCGTCTTCATGCGATTTCCACCATACACTGAAGATTGAATGCAAAGTACCCCTTTTATATTTGGGGTACCTTGCATTCCTATTGGCTGAAATATTCAAATCAGCCAATAGGATGAGAGCTGCTTAAATCCTATTGGCTGTTCAAATCAGCCAATAAGATTTAAGCAGCTCTCATCCTATTGGCTGATTTGAAAAGTTCAGCCAATAGGAATGCAAGGAACCCCATTTAAAAAAATGGGTACCTTGCATTCAAGCTACAGTGTGTGGCAGAGATCGCATGAAGAGGAGGCTATGCGCTGGATATTGTCGTCATGGCCGGTCCTGCTCTGCTCCGCACCACCACAGCTCCACCCACCGGGATGAAGATAGAAGATGCTCCCGCGATGGATGAAAATGTCGCCGCCTGGATGAAGATGGATGTCCGGACTTCAGGAACTGTGAGTACATTTTTGGTTAGTGTTAGGTTGTTGTTTTTTATTTTTTGGGGGTTTTTTTGGGGTGTTTTTTTTTTAGATTAGGGATTTTTTATTTTAATGGGCACTAAAGAGCTGATTGCCATTTCTGCTCTTGTCAGTTCTGCTCAAGAAAAATATATACTTTCTTTATAAAGTTTAAAGTTTTGAGTTGTAAGATAAAAAGAAGTTGGTGTTGGAGCCCAAATATGGCACTTTGCATAGTGCCCTTCAAATAATTTATCTGATTCTGATTGGCAGCGGAAAAGGAAATTTAACAAATAAGTCTCTGTTTTGTATATATATATATATATATATATATATATATATATATATATATATATATATATATATATATATATATATATATATATATATATATATATATATCAGGCCTGTTAGATATGTTTCTGTGAGCTCTATATCTATGCATTGGGACTATATCAGAAAAACCTAATGTATAGCTATGTTTCCTGTGACTGAAGCTCCCCTACAATACAAATGACAATCCAATTCTGAGATTTCAAATCCAAATTGTATGAATGAAAATATATTAAGCAAATCCATTATGGACCAGGTTACAAGTGGAGCGGTACTTAACACTCCTGCTTGTGTACTAACTCCACAAGAAGTAAGCTATTTGCATGTCCCATGTAGCGCTTGTATTACAAGCTGAAAGCAAAAAAAATATGCTCTCGGGCTAAAACGATGCACGCAAAAAGCCGAAGTTAGATAATAGCAAATGTGTTAACCTAAAACCCTACTCGCACGCAAACCAAATCACATATTCTCAAGTGCGCTAACCTGATATGAAAACACATTCCAATGTTCTTCACTAAGCAGAATATGTTCTATGTATTCATAAATATATATTTCAACATATATATGATGTTTTTTGGTACAATGTATATCTATACCTTTATATATATATATGATTATATATAGGTATAGATATATACAGATTTATATATAGGAACATCTATTTAGAAATACATAGAACATATTCTGCTATGTGCAGAACATTGGAATGTGAAATATTTACAGTATAACACTTTATTAAATATGCTCTTAGAATGCACTTATATATATACTGTATGTCTATATGTGTGTACATATGTATTTATGTGTTTAAATGTGTATATATGTCTGTAAATACATATATACACATATAAATACATAAATACATATGTGCAGACATATAAACATAAATATATATATATATATATATATATATATATATATATATATATATATATATATATATATATATATATACAGGGAGTGCAGAATTATTAGGCAAATGAGTATTTTGACCACATCATCCTCTTTATGCATGTTGTCTTACACCAAGCTGTATAGGCTCGAAAGCCTACTACCAATTAAGCATATTAGGTGATGTGCATCTCTGTAATGAGAAGGGGTGTGGTCTAATGACATCAACACCCTATATCAGGTGTGCATAATTATTAGGCAACTTCCTTTCCTTTGGCAAAATGGGTCAAAAGAAGGACTTGACAGGCTCAGAAAAGTCAAAAATAGTGAGATATCTTGCAGAGGGATGCAGCACTCTTAAAATTGCAAAGCTTCTGAAGCGTGATCATCGAACAATCAAGCGTTTCATTCAAAATAGTCAACAGGGTCGCAAGAAGCGTGTGGAAAAACCAAGGCGCAAAATAACTGCCCATGAACTGAGAAAAGTCAAGCGTGCAGCTGCCAAGATGCCACTTGCCACCAGTTTGGCCATATTTCAGAGCTGCAACATCACTGGAGTGCCCAAAAGCACAAGGTGTGCAATACTCAGAGACATGGCCAAGGTAAGAAAGGCTGAAAGACGACCACCACTGAACAAGACACACAAGCTGAAACGTCAAGACTGGGCCAAGAAATATCTCAAGACTGATTTTTCTAAGGTTTTATGGACTGATGAAATGAGAGTGAGTCTTGATGGGCCAGATGGATGGGCCCGTGGCTGGATTGGTAAAGGGCAGAGAGCTCCAGTCCGACTCAGACGCCAGCAAGGTGGAGGTGGAGTACTGGTTTGGGCTGGTATCATCAAAGATGAGCTTGTGGGGCCTTTTCGGGTTGAGGATGGAGTCAAGCTCAACTCCCAGTCCTACTGCCAGTTTCTGGAAGACACCTTCTTCAAGCAGTGGTACAGGAAGAAGTCTGCATCCTTCAAGAAAAACATGATTTTCATGCAGGACAATGCTCCATCACACGCGTCCAAGTACTCCACAGCGTGGCTGGCAAGAAAGGGTATAAAAGAAGAAAATCTAATGACATGGCCTCCTTGTTCACCTGATCTGAACCCCATTGAGAACCTGTGGTCCATCATCAAATGTGAGATTTACAAGGAGGGAAAACAGTACACCTCTCTGAACAGTGTCTGGGAGGCTGTGGTTGCTGCTGCACGCAATGTTGATGGTGAACAGATCAAAACACTGACAGAATCCATGGATGGCAGGCTTTTGAGTGTCCTTGCAAAGAAAGGTGGCTATATTGGTCACTGATTTGTTTTTGTTTTGTTTTTGAATGTCAGAAATGTATATTTGTGAATGTTGAGATGTTATATTGGTTTCACTGGTAAAAATAAATAATTGAAATGGGTATATATTTGTTTTTTGTTAAGTTGCCTAATAATTATGCACAGTAATAGTCACCTGCACACACAGATATCCCCCTAAAATAGCTAAAACTAAAAACAAACTAAAAACTACTTCCAAAAATATTCAGCTTTGATATTAATGAGATTTTTGGGTTCATTTAGAACATGGTTGTTGTTCAATAATAAAATTAATCCTCAAAAATACAACTTGCCTAATAATTCTGCACTCCCTGTATATATATATATATATATATATATATATATATATATATATATATATATATATATATATATATATATATATATATATACACAACCCCAATTCTGAAAAAGTTGGGAAAAGCATGGAAAATGCAAAAAAACAAACAAAAAGAGTCATTTGAAAATTCAATTCATTGTACTATATTGAAAACATGTTATTAACACATTATTTGATGTTTTACTTTGTAAATTTAATGTATTTTGGAAAATATACACTCATTTCAAATCTGATGACTGCTACACACTCCAAAAAAGTTGGGGCGGTCGACTTTTTACCACTGGATGATATCACCTTTTCTTTTAATAACACTTATTAAGCATTTGGGCACTGAAGACACCAGTTGGTTACATTTAGCAAGAAGAATTATCCGCCATCTTCAGCTCCACAACTGTATGGGACCTTTGTTGCCTTATTTTGCGGTTCATAATGTGACAAACATTCTCAATTGGAGACAGGTTAGGACTGCAGGCAGGCCATACTAGCACCCAAACTCTCTGCTTACAAAACCATGCCCTTGCAACCAAGACAACGTCTGGATGGCTGCATATGTATCTCCAAAATGTATATATCTTTCTGCATTAATGGTACCCTCACAGATGTGCAATTTACCTATGCCATTGGCACTGACACACCCCATACCATAGTAGTAAGGTTAGGGAACCAAAAGGGGATTTGTGACATTGAAGTCAAGTGTAGAATTATACACTGAATAAGTCAAATAGAAAATGGAGTAAAATTACACTTTATTTAACAATTATGCTTGAAAATAGACGTTACTCATAGGGGGTAATATATAAGGGAAATAAATCCAGGGTTATGCAACCTCTGAACCAAATTCATACAATTCCGATTCCCAATATGCCCCTATAGGTAATTGGACAAGTTAAAAAATAAGGTAATATAGAAAGCTAGTGAAGAATGGGATTGTCACTTCCATAATTCAAAAATTCATTGCCTATATTCTATAAACCCAAGTATTAAAATTAAGGCTAGTGGACAGGTTTAGCGTGTCTAGTCAGACAATAACATAAGAAAGAGAAGTTAGCAAAAAAGTAATCACATATGCACAAGAGGTTTCAATCATACAGGCATAAACAAATATGCACTATCTATGCGCTCAAAGGCGTCCTCCTCTCTGCGTACTGCTCTGATTGAACAGAGTCAGCCGATTTCTAGCTATTCCCCTGTCAGATAGGTCTAGTTCACATACATAATATCCGTATTCAAAGCTTAGCAACTATTCAGTAGAGATGTTATGCTGAGAGTAACCTAACCGCTAGTATTGCACTAGGTTCAATGCAAGTAATTACATTTAGTCATGAATCATAGAATCAGAGGTTACTATGTAACCAAACATATAGCGTAGTAGCGTTTTATGTATAGAGTTTAGACAAACTTGTTAAAATTACATTGAATGCTAATAAATGGTGGTACAACAGCAGCAAAACCCCCCTGTATATAACCCAATATAGGCTAAGTAAGGCGGTATTGAATGTGCCAGACCGCTGAATTAGTATGTGAGCGTTTGTGACCGGTATGGTTAGACCACGCTAGCTGCAACACTGTCCACGCCCACCGACGCGTTTCCGTCACTGAACGTGACTTCGTCAGGGCATAGGGCCAGCCCAGCAATAGATGCGGTGAATTATACTGCTCCGTCGTCATGGCAACGTATGTAAATCAATTACACAGTATACACGGAGGTGTAAACTCCGCTATGGCCTCATTAGAATGCTTTCGATGTGTTAAATATATTTGAAACCTTTGAAGTATTGATTAATATCAAGACTACTAGGACACAAAGGGGGCTTAATAGTTTTAAATTAAAGCGCTCATATAACTAGTTTTATAAAGACACAACATCCCTCAATTAATGGAGGTATTGGTGTATTGAAAAATTACAGAACATCTCTTGAACAGTAATTTCTTAAAGTGATTGCTAATATTTACTGAATTAATTTAAATTTAAGCAATGAAATGATATACTTATAAGACTACTTGAAAATGTCACTAGTGATCTCCCTTCAGATCATTCAAAATTAATTCTTTACACATTGGGAAGGCAAATGCTTATTAGGGAGTAGAAACAATTTCTCCTCAGTGTTATGCACAGTGAAGTATTGGTTTATGCGAACTAATCGTAAATTATTTCAAAAATTATTTCAAAAGGTTTCAACTCCTTTATGCCATTTCAAAGATATTATTTTGTATAGTGCATAAATATTTAGTTCAGAAGGGAACGGTTTTTAAATGATCATGAAAAACAAATTGTATATCATGATCCGTAGACTATAAGAAACATTTATATGATATTGCTTCATTCAGTCCCTTAGGTGAGGTGGATTGCAATTCATGGATCCATCTGCATTCTTTTTGCAATAACATTTTATTAATATCGCCCCTCCTCCCTTTCAATTTTACTTGTTCAATTGCACAGAAATAGATTTCATATTTATGTCCCTGATGTTCATTATTCATGTGTTGTGCTACAGGAACATTTCTATTCCATTTAATATCGCCTATGTGTTCTAGCACTCTGGTTCTTAGTTCTCTCGAGGTCTCACCCACATAGATTTTTGGGCATTTGCACATAGCGATATATATAACTTGCTTAGATCTACAGTTTAGAAAATCTTTAATTTCATACTGTTTTTCTGTGTTAGGGTGTACGAAGGTTTTAGTAGGGGCCATGTTCTTACAGGCTTGACATCTTCCACACTTATGGAACCCTTTTGTTTCTCGCAACCAGGTTCTGGGTAAGTCTTTAGAGTAATGACTCTCCATAAGTATATCTTTAAGGTTTTTTGATCTTCTATAGGTAATGTTAGGTTTTTCAGAAATTACTTCCTTTAGATCATCGTCTTCTTGAATAACATGCCAATGTCTTTGGATGATATTCTTAATACAGACACTTTTGTCATCATATGTACCAATAATTCTTATGGTCTGCTGTTCATTAGTTTCTTGTGCATTAGTTTGCTTATTGGTTTGCAATAGTGTATTTCTATCCAGTAATTTTGCTCTTTGATATGCCTTTTTAAGGCATCTACCTGGGTACCCTCTTTCCTTAAACCTTCTTTGTAATTCCCTCGCTTCTGTTTCAAAATCAAGTTCTGTGCTGCAGTTTTGTCTGGCTCTTAAATACTGACCAAACGGAATGCCCATTTTCAATTTCTTAGGGTGATAACTCTCCCATTTGAGGAGACTGTTGGTAGCTGTCTCTTTTCTATACAGTTTTGTATTTAGTGTGCCATCCGTCTCTTTTCTGATCTCTAGATCTAAGAAAGAAATTTTGTTTGAATCTATGGTTGAAGTGTACCTCATACCATCTCTGTTGTTATTCAGCCACAACATGAATTTTTCAAAGTCATTTTTAGTGCCCGTCCATAGAATTAAGACGTCATCTATATATCTAATATATAGATCCATATACTGCATATATGGGTTCACGTCTTCATTGAGAATACTCTTGTTCTCAATCCACCCCAGGAACATATTGGCATATGTTGGAGCACAGCAAGTGCCCATTGCTGTGCCCCTTTTCTGTAAGTAGATCTTTTTGTTGAATAGAAAATAGTTATGTCTTAGTACATAATCTAATAGATCGATGATGAATTCATCTTCATCATTTCTGGTTGGATTAACTGTTCTCAGGAAGAAAGTAACTGCCTCCAAGCCCAGGTTGTGGGATATATTAGAGTATAGACTTTCAACGTCTATACTAGCCAACATAGTATTATCACTGACTATAACATCAGCCAGGCATTTCAAGACATCTTTAGTATCTTGTACGTAAGATGTAAGGGTGTGTACAAAATGTCTCAGTTTTTTATCTAAAAAGATGCTTGCATTTTCAGTGATACAGCCATTTCCAGAGACTATGGGTCTCCCGGGTGGTTTTGTCATATCCTTATGAACCTTAGGAAGGCTATAGAAAGTAGCTATTCTTGGGAACTTATTAAACATAAACTGATGTTCTGCTTTAGTAATTACCCTTTCTTGTAGACCCCTATCCAGGAGGGATCCTAGTTCTCGTTGGAAGGCATCAGTTGGATCACGAGTAAGGACCTTGTAATTATCAGTATTGCTCAGAATATCGGTACATATTTCTTCATATTGAGAATTACTCATAAGAACCATATTACCTCCCTTATCCACATTTTTTATTGTAATCTCCTTATTGTTTTGTAATTTCTGGAGGGCTTTTCGTTCTTTATAACTCAAGTTTTTTGTCACTTTGCTTTTTTTATTTATCTCCTCTATTTCTGTTGTGACCAGGGAGACAAATTTATCAATAGAGGGGTATTTGGATATTGCTGGCATAAAATTACTTTTGGGTTTCACTATACTTGCTTTCCTTGTTTCTGGAGTCTCTACATTTTCATTCAGTAATGATATCATTAGGTTAACCATTTCATGGTCCTCTTGTTCTATTCCCATATCAATCATGGAATTTGTGTTAGTATTTTTGTGAAATTTATCTAGTGCAAATTTTCTAGCGAACAGGTGTATGTCCTTGATCCAATTAAATGTATCATGATGTGGAGTGGGTACAAAGGTTAATCCTTTAGATAGTAGTGTGTGGTGTTCTTTTTCTAAATGAGTTTCAGTCAAATTGATAATCTGTAAATTATCCATAACTACTTTTGTTTGCCGGTGGCTTTCGGTTTGTTTTTTTGCCTTGTTTTTACTGTTCTCTTTGGGGGGAATAGATCTTTCTCTAAAAAAATTTGTGTAATGGATGGTTCTATTAGGGCAGCACTAGTTGTGGGTATTAGTGTTAATTCCTCATCAGAGGGTTCTGAGTCAGTAGTGGAATTATCTGAGGTGTCGTTTTTGTTCGTGACTCTAGATTCTTGTGTTTTTCTAAAATTACTACGTCTCTGATTGATTTTATAGATATTTCCTTTTTGATGGTCAGACCAATCTCTTTGCAGTTTCCTATTTTTTGTTTCGCTCAATTCTTCCTTGAGTTTGTCTATATGGAACTTAAGTTTTATATCTAAAGCTTCAAAGTCTTTATGCGTAGTAAATGTATTTGTTTGTATTTTGGCTTCATCAATTAGTTTGGTTAGTTCATCATATTGTTTTCTTTCAAACTCTAATGTCAATTTCATTAGATCTAGAGAACATTGGGTCAAGATTTCATGCCATCTAAGCACAAAGTTCTCATCAGAGATATGGAAAGCAGGTGCTAGTTGAATCCTTAAACCTCTAGGGATTAATTTATTCTTAACATAGTTTTCTAAACTGAAAATTTCCCAGAAAGATTTAGCTTGTTTTTTCATTATTTTAGCAATATTTTTAAAGGCTTCTTCTATGTTGGTAGCATTAGGGCAAATATTGCCAACATTTAGAGTAAATACTCTTTCAGCTTCTTGTTTCCACTGAACAAAATCTATAGAAGAGGATAGATAGCCGGCCATCACTATCTACGCTCTTTACCACTGCAGTCCCAAATTCGTAGGTGTGAATTAAATCACTAGATATAAAGTAGTAAGGTTAGGGAACCAAAAGGGGATTTGTGACATTGAAGTCAAGTGTAGAATTATACACTGAATAAGTCAAATAGAAAATGGAGTAAAATTACACTTTATTTAACAATTATGCTTGAAAACAGACGTTACTCATAGGGGTAATATATAAGGGAAATAAATCCAGGGTTATGCAACCTCTGAACCAAATTCATACAATTCCGATTCCCAATATGCCCCTATAGGTAATTGGACAAGTTAAAAAATAAGGTAATATAGAAAGCTAGTGAAGAATGGGATTGTCACTTCCATAATTCAAAAATTCATTGCCTATATTCTATAAACCCAAGTATTAAAATTAAGGCTAGTGGACAGGTTTAGCGTGCCTAGTCAGACAATAACATAAGAAAGAGAAGTTAGCAAAAAAGTAATCACATATGCACAAGAGGTTTCAATCATACAGGCATAAACAAATATGCACTATCTATGCGCTCAAAGGCGTCCTCCTCTCTGCGTACTGCTCTGATTGAACAGAGTCAGCCGATTTCTAGCTATTCCCCTGTCAGATAGGTCTAGTTCACATACATAATATCCGTATTCAAAGCTTAGCAACTATTCAGTAGAGATGTTATGCTGAGAGTAACCTAACCGCTAGTATTGCACTAGGTTCAATGCAAGTAATTACATTTAGTCATGAATCATAGAATCAGAGGTTACTATGTAACCAAACATATAGCGTAGTAGCGTTTTATGTATAGAGTTTAGACAAACTTGTTAACCTTACATTGAATGCTAATAAATGGTGGTACAACAGCAGCAAAACCCCCCTGTATATAACCCAATATAGGCTAAGTAAGGCGGTATTGAATGTGCCAGACCGCTGAATTAGTATGTGAGCGTTTGTGACCGGTATGGTTAGACCACGCTAGCTGCAACACTGTCCACGCAAACCGACTCGTTTCCGTCACTGAACGTGACTTCGTCAGGGCATAGGGCCAGCCCAGCAATAGATGCGGTGAATTATACTGCTCCGTCGTCATGGCAACGTATGTAAATCAATTACACAGTATACACGGAGGTGTAAACTCCGCTATGGCCTCATTAGAATGCTTTCGATGTGTTAAGTATATTTGAAACCTTTGAGATATTGATTAATATCAAGACTACTAGGACACAAAGGGGGCTTAATAGTTTTAAATTAAAGCGCTCATATAACTAGTTTTATAAAGACACAACATCCCTCAATTAATGGAGGTATTGGTGTATTGAAAAATTACAGAACATCTCTTGAACAGTAATTTCTTAAAGTGATTGCTAATATTTACTGAATTAATTTAAATTTAAGCAATGAAATGATATACTTATAAGACTACTTGAAAATGTCACTAGTGATCTCCCTTCAGATCATTCAAAATTAATTCTTTACACATTGGGAAGGCAAATGCTTATTAGGGAGTAGAAACAATTTCTCCTCAGTGTTATGCACAGTGAAGTATTGGTTTATGCGAACTAATCGTAAATTATTTCAAAAATTATTTCAAAAGGTTTCAACTCCTTTATGCCATTTCAAAGATATTATTTTGTATAGTGCATAAATATTTAGTTCAGAAGGGAACGGTTTTTAAATGATCATGAAAAACAAATTGTATATCATGATCCGTAGACTATAAGAAACATTTAACCATAGATTCAAACAAAATTTCTTTCTTAGATCTAGAGATCAGAAAAGAGACGGATGGCACACTAAATACAAAACTGTATAGAAAAGAGACAGCTACCAACAGTCTCCTCAAATGGTAGAGTTATCACCCTAAGAAATTGAAAATGGGCATTCCGTTTGGTCAGTATTTAAGAGCCAGACGAAACTGCAGCACAGAACTTGATTTTGAAACAGAAGCGAGGGAATTACAAAGAAGGTTTAAGGAAAGAGGGTACCCAGGTAGATGCCTTAAAAAGGCATATCAAAGAGCAAAATTACTGGATAGAAATACACTATTGCAAACCAATAAGCAAACTAATGCACAAGAAACTAATGAACAGCAGACCATAAGAATTATTGGTACATATGATGACAAAAGTGTCTGTATAAAGAATATCATCCAAAGACATTGGCATGTTATTCAAGAAGACGATGATCTAAAGGAAGTAATTTCTGAAAAACCTAACATTACCTATAGAAGATCAAAAAACCTTAAAGATATACTTATGGAGAGTCATTACTCTAAAGACTTACCCAGAACCTGGTTGCGAGAAACAAAAGGGTTCCATAAGTGTGGAAGATGTCAAGCCTGTAAGAACATGGCCCCTACTAAAACCTTCGTACACCCTAACACAGAAAAACAGTATGAAATTAAAGATTTTCTAAACTGTAGATCTAAGCAAGTTATATATATCGCTATGTGCAAATGCCCAAAAATCTATGTGGGTGAGACCTCGAGAGAACTAAGAACCAGAGTGCTAGAACACATAGGCGATATTAAATGGAATAGAAATGTTCCTGTAGCACAACACATGAATAATGAACATCAGGTACATAAATATGAAATCTATTTCTGTGCAATTGAACAAGTAAAATTGAAAGGGAGGAGGGGCGATATTAATAAAATGTTATTGCAAAAAGAATGCAGATGGATCCATGAATTGCAATCCACCTCACCTAAGGGACTGAATGAAGCAATATCATATAAATGTTTCTTATAGTCTACGGATCATGATATACAATTTGTTTTTCATGATCATTTAAAAACCGTTCCCTTCTGAACTAAATATTTATGCACTATACAAAATAATATCTTTGAAATGGCATAAAGGAGTTGAAACCTTTTGAAATAATTTTTGAAATAATTTACGATTAGTTCGCATAAACCAATACTTCACTGTGCATAACACTGAGGAGAAATTGTTTCTACTCCCTAATAAGCATTTGCCTTCCCAATGTGTAAAGAATTAATTTTGAATGATCTGAAGGGAGATCACTAGTGACATTTTCAAGTAGTCTTATAAGTATATCATTTCATTGCTTAAATTTAAATTAATTCAGTAAATATTAGCAATCACTTTAAGAAATTACTGTTCAAGAGATGTTCTGTAATTTTTCAATACACCAATACCTCCATTAATTGAGGGATGTTGTGTCTTTATAAAACTAGTTATATGAGCGCTTTAATTTAAAACTATTAAGCCCCCTTTGTGTCCTAGTAGTCTTGATATTAATCAATACTTCAAAGGTTTCAAATATACTTAACACATCGAAAGCATTCTAATGAGGCCATAGCGGAGTTTACACCTCCCTGTATACTGTGTAATTGATTTACATACGTTGCCATGACGACGGAGCAGTATAATTCACCGCATCTATTGCTGGGCTGGCCCTATGCCCTGACGAAGTCACGTTCAGTGACGGAAACGCGTCGGTGGGCGTGGACAGTGTTGCAGCTAGCGTGGTCTAACCATACCGGTCACAAACGCTCACATACTAATTCAGCGGTCTAGCACATTCAATACCGCCTTACTTAGCCTATATTGGGTTATATACAGGGGGGTTTTGCTGCTGTTGTACCACCATTTATTAGCATTCAATGTAAGGTTAACAAGTTTGTCTAAACTCTATACATAAAACGCTACTACGCTATATGTTTGGTTACATAGTAACCTCTGATTCTATGATTCATGACTAAATGTAATTACTTGCATTGAACCTAGTGCAATACTAGCGGTTAGGTTACTCTCAGCATAACATCTCTACTGAATAGTTGCTAAGCTTTGAATACGGATATTATGTATGTGAACTAGACCTATCTGACAGGGGAATAGCTAGAAATCGGCTGACTCTGTTCAATCAGAGCAGTACGCAGAGAGGAGGACGCCTTTGAGCGCATAGATAGTGCATATTTGTTTATGCCTGTATGATTGAAACCTCTTGTGCACATGTGATTACTTTTTTGCTAACTTCTCTTTCTTATGTTATTGTCTGACTAGACACGCTAAACCTGTCCACTAGCCCTAATTTTAATTTTTGGGTTTATAGAATATAGGCAATGAATTTTTGAATTATGGAAGTGACAATCCCATTCTTCACTAGCTTTCTATATTACCTTATTTTTTAACTTGTCCAATTACCTATAGGGGCATATTGGGAATCGGAATTGTATGAATTTGGTTCAGAGGTTGCATAACCCTGGATTTATTTCCCTTATATATTACCCCCTATGAGTAACGTCTGTTTTCAAGCATAATTGTTAAATAAAGTGTAATTTTACTCCATTTTCTATTTGACTTATTCAGTGTATAATTCTACACTTGACTTCAATGTCACAAATCCCCTTTTGGTTCCCTAACCTTACTACTTTATATCTAGTGATTTAATTCACACCTACGAATTTGGGACTGCAGTGGTAAAGAGCGTAGATAGTGATGGCCGGCTATCTATCCTCTTCTATAGATTTTGTTCAGTGGAAACAAGAAGCTCAAAGAGTATTTACTCTAAATGTTGGCAATATTTGCCCTAATGCTACCAACATAGAAGAAGCCTTTAAAAATATTGCTAAAATAATGAAAAAACAAGTTAAATCTTTCTGGGAAATTTTCAGTTTAGAAAACTATGTTAAGAATAAATTAATCCCTAGAGGTTTAAGGATTCAACTAGCACCTGCTTTCCATATCTCTGATGAGAACTTTGTGCTTAGATGGCATGAAATCTTGACCCAATGTTCTCTAGATCTAATGAAATTGACATTAGAGTTTGAAAGAAAACAATATGATGAACTAACCAAACTTATTGATGAAGCCAAAATACAAACAAATAAATTTACTACGCATAAAGACTTTGAAGCTTTAGATATAAAACTTAAGTTCCATATAGACAAACTCAAGGAAGAATTGAGCGAAACAAAAAATAGGAAACTGCAAAGAGATTGATCTGACCATCAAAAAGGAAATATCTATAAAATCAATCAGAGACGTAGTAATTTTAGAAAAACACAAGAATCTAGAGTCACGAACAAAAACGACACCTCAGATAATTCCACTACTGACTCAGAACCCTCTGATGAGGAATTAACACTAATACCCACAACTAGTGCTGCCCTAATAGAACCATCCATTACACGAATTTTTTTAGAGAAAGATCTATTCCCCCCAAAGAGAACAGTAAAAACAAGGCAAAAAAACAAACCGAAAGCCACCGGCAAACAAAAGTAGTTATGGATAATTTACAGATTATCAATTTGACTGAAACTCATTTAGAAAAAGAACACCACACACTACTATCTAAAGGATTAACCTTTGTACCCACTCCACATCATGATACATTTAATTGGATCAAGGACATACACCTGTTCGCTAGAAAACTTGCACTACATAAATTTCACAAAAATACTAACACAAATTCCCTGATTGATATGGGAATAGAACAAGAGGACCATGAAATGGTTAACCTAAAGATATCATTACTGAATGAAAATGTAGAGACTCCAGAAACAAGGAAAGCAAGTATAGTGAAACCCAAAAGTAATTTTATGCCAGCAATATCCAAATACCCCTCTATTGATAAATTTGTCTCCCTGGTCACAACAGAAATAGAGGAGATAAATAAAAAAAGCAAAGTGACAAAAAACTTGAGTTATAAAGAACGAAAAGCCCTCCAGAAATTACAAAACAATAAGGAGATTACAATAAAAAATGCGGATAAGGGAGGTAATATGGTTCTTATGAGTAATTCTCAATATGAAGAAATATGTACCGATATTCTGAGCAATACTGATAATTACAAGGTCCTTACTCGTGATCCAACTGATGCCTTCCAACGAGAACTAGGATCCCTCCTGGATAGGGGTCTACAAGAAAGGGTAATTACTAAAGCAGAACATCAGTTTATGTTTAATAAGTTCCCAAGAATAGCTACTTTCTATAGCCTTCCTAAGGTTCATAAGGATATGACAAAACCACCCGGGAGACCCATAGTCTCTGGAAATGGCTGTATCACTGAAAATGCAAGCATCTTTTTAGATAAAAAACTGAGACATTTTGTACACACCCTTACATCTTACGTACAAGATACTAAAGATGTCTTGAAATGCCTGGCTGATGTTATAGTCAGTGATAATACTATGTTGGCTAGTATAGACGTTGAAAGTCTATACTCTAATATATCCCACAACCTGGGCTTGGAGGCAGTTACTTTCTTCCTGAGAACAGTTAATCCAACCAGAAATGATGAAGATGAATTCATCATCGATCTATTAGATTATGTACTAAGACATAACTATTTTCTATTCAACAAAAAGATCTACTTACAGAAAAGGGGCACAGCAATGGGCACTTGCTGTGCTCCAACATATGCCAATATGTTCCTGGGGTGGATTGAGAACAAGAGTATTCTCAATGAAGACGTGAACCCATATATGCAGTATATGGATCTATATATTAGATATATAGATGACGTCTTAATTCTATGGACGGGCACTAAAAATGACTTTGAAAAATTCATGTTGTGGCTGAATAACAACAGAGATGGTATGAGGTACACTTCAACCATAGATTCAAACAAAATTTCTTTCTTAGATCTAGAGATCAGAAAAGAGACGGATGGCACACTAAATACAAAACTGTATAGAAAAGAGACAGCTACCAACAGTCTCCTCAAATGGGAGAGTTATCACCCTAAGAAATTGAAAATGGGCATTCCGTTTGGTCAGTATTTAAGAGCCAGACGAAACTGCAGCACAGAACTTGATTTTGAAACAGAAGCGAGGGAATTACAAAGAAGGTTTAAGGAAAGAGGGTACCCAGGTAGATGCCTTAAAAAGGCATATCAAAGAGCAAAATTACTGGATAGAAATACACTATTGCAAACCAATAAGCAAACTAATGCACAAGAAACTAATGAACAGCAGACCATAAGAATTATTGGTACATATGATGACAAAAGTGTCTGTATAAAGAATATCATCCAAAGACATTGGCATGTTATTCAAGAAGACGATGATCTAAAGGAAGTAATTTCTGAAAAACCTAACATTACCTATAGAAGATCAAAAAACCTTAAAGATATACTTATGGAGAGTCATTACTCTAAAGACTTACCCAGAACCTGGTTGCGAGAAACAAAAGGGTTCCATAAGTGTGGAAGATGTCAAGCCTGTAAGAACATGGCCCCTACTAAAACCTTCGTACACCCTAACACAGAAAAACAGTATGAAATTAAAGATTTTCTAAACTGTAGATCTAAGCAAGTTATATATATCGCTATGTGCAAATGCCCAAAAATCTATGTGGGTGAGACCTCGAGAGAACTAAGAACCAGAGTGCTAGAACACATAGGCGATATTAAATGGAATAGAAATGTTCCTGTAGCACAACACATGAATAATGAACATCAGGGACATAAATATGAAATCTATTTCTGTGCAATTGAACAAGTAAAATTGAAAGGGAGGAGGGGCGATATTAATAAAATGTTATTGCAAAAAGAATGCAGATGGATCCATGAATTGCAATCCACCTCACCTAAGGGACTGAATGAAGCAATATCATATAAATGTTTCTTATAGTCTAAGGATCATGATATACAATTTGTTTTTCATGATCATTTAAAAACCGTTCCCTTCTGAACTAAATATTTATGCACTATACAAAATAATATCTTTGAAATGGCATAAAGGAGTTGAAACCTTTTGAAATAATTTTTGAAATAATTTACGATTAGTTCGCATAAACCAATACTTCACTGTGCATAACACTGAGGAGAAATTGTTTCTACTCCCTAATAAGCATTTGCCTTCCCAATGTGTAAAGAATTAATTTTGAATGATCTGAAGGGAGATCACTAGTGACATTTTCAAGTAGTCTTATAAGTATATCATTTCATTGCTTAAATTTAAATTAATTCAGTAAATATTAGCAATCACTTTAAGAAATTACTGTTCAAGAGATGTTCTGTAATTTTTCAATACACCAATACCTCCATTAATTGAGGGATGTTGTGTCTTTATAAAACTAGTTATATGAGCGCTTTAATTTAAAACTATTAAGCCCCCTTTGTGTCCTAGTAGTCTTGATATTAATCAATACTTCAAAGGTTTCAAATATACTTAACACATCGAAAGCATTCTAATGAGGCCATAGCGGAGTTTACACCTCCGTGTATACTGTGTAATTGATTTACATACGTTGCCATGACGACGGAGCAGTATAATTCACCGCATCTATTGCTGGGCTGGCCCTATGCCCTGACGAAGTCACGTTCAGTGACGGAAACGCGTCGGTGGGCGTGGACAGTGTTGCAGCTAGCGTGGTCTAACCATACCGGTCACAAACGCTCACATACTAATTCAGCGGTCTGGCACATTCAATACCGCCTTACTTAGCCTATATTGGGTTATATACAGGGGGGTTTTGCTGCTGTTGTACCACCATTTATTAGCATTCAATGTAAGGTTAACAAGTTTGTCTAAACTCTATACATAAAACGCTACTACGCTATATGTTTGGTTACATAGTAACCTCTGATTCTATGATTCATGACTAAATGTAATTACTTGCATTGAACCTAGTGCAATACTAGCGGTTAGGTTACTCTCAGCATAACATCTCTACTGAATAGTTGCTAAGCTTTGAATACGGATATTATGTATGTGAACTAGACCTATCTGACAGGGGAATAGCTAGAAATCGGCTGACTCTGTTCAATCAGAGCAGTACGCAGAGAGGAGGACGCCTTTGAGCGCATAGATAGTGCATATTTGTTTATGCCTGTATGATTGAAACCTCTTGTGCATATGTGATTACTTTTTTGCTAACTTCTCTTTCTTATGTTATTGTCTGACTAGACACGCTAAACCTGTCCACTAGCCTTAATTTTAATTTTTGGGTTTATAGAATATAGGCAATGAATTTTTGAATTATGGAAGTGACAATCCCATTCTTCACTAGCTTTCTATATTACCTTATTTTTTAACTTGTCCAATTACCTATAGGGGCATATTGGGAATCGGAATTGTATGAATTTGGTTCAGAGGTTGCATAACCCTGGATTTATTTCCCTTATATATTACCCCCTATGAGTAACGTCTGTTTTCAAGCATAATTGTTAAATAAAGTGTAATTTTACTCCATTTTCTATTTGACACCCCATACCATGACAGATGCTGGCTTTTGGACCTGACACTGATAACAACTTTGATGAGCCTTTTCCTCTTTGGCCTGGAGAACATGGCTGCTGTTTAAAAACTATTTGAAATGTTGACTCATCGGACTACAAAACACAATTACACTGTACTACTGTCCATTTCAGATGAGACAAAGTCCGGAGAAATCAGTGGAGCTTCTGGACAGTGTTGATGTATGGCTTATGCTTTGCATAGTAAAGCCTTAACTTGAACTGTGGATGCAGTGGCGAATGGTGTTGACTGACCAAAGTATTCCTGATCCCATGTCAGGATATCCATTACAGACGGTTTTTGAGACAGTGACATCTGAGGGATCGAAAATCATGTGCATTCAGAAGTGTTTTTTTGGCCTCGCCTTTTACGCACTGGGATTTGACTGGATTCATGAATCGTTTAATTATATTTACACTGTAGAAGGTGAAATGCTTAAAATTCTACTGATTTGTCTTTGGGGAATGTTGTTCTCAAAGTGTTGGATTATTCGCTGATGTATCTGTTGGCAGATTTGCAAGCCTCGACCCATCCTTGCTCTTGAAGGACTAGGCCTTTTTTGGAGGCTCCTTATATACTATGCTTACACGATTTCCTCAGCTGTTTCACATCACCTTCTTATTTGAACTTGTCACATCGCTATTAGTCCTAAATTGCCCCTATCCCAACTTTTTGGGAACATCTTGCAGTCATCAGATTTTAAATGAGTGTATATTTTCAAAAATTCATTAAATTCACAAGGTAAAACATCAATAATGTATTAATTATGTGTTTTCGATATAGTACAGGGTGAATTGAATTTTCAAATGACTCTTTTTATTTGTGTTTTTTGCATTTTTCATACTGATCCAACTTTTTTCGGAATTGAGATTGCATATACATATACATATTTAGACATCTATATTTATGTATCTCTATGTTAAAGCCCTTTGAAGGTCTTTTTTTTTTCTAACATATGAGACCTCATATCTTTGAGCCCTTATAAATTTTTTGTGCAATTTTTTTTTTTTTTTTAATAATTAGATAGTGTTATTTTGAGTGTAACTTTACTTTGTAATGTATTTGTTATGTGTATTGTTAACACTTTTTTGTTTCGCAAAACAGGCAACCAGAGCTGAGGATGTAATATCCTGAGTCGCAGTAAATTAAATTTTGCTCAAGCAATCGTGTTTACTATACTTTGTAATACGAGCGCTACATCTGATGTGTGCAAACATCCAAGATTAACCCGATATCGCTTGCGAGTAACTGGCCCCAAATGTTTTACAATTGGGCGCTGGTCAATCTGGATTAATAATAATAATGAATTAGATGAACAGTACTCAAATTTTCTATCAAATATAAAAAAAAAAAATTTTGTTTAATAAAATATATTTTTCTTGACAAATGATTATGTAAAAGCTGTTTACTTTACATTTAAAGTAAAAACATCAGGAAGTGCATTATTGAGGAACTTTGTTGCTCACTGGTTTATTAGGACAATATCCACAACTTTTTTTTTGACTAAAATGTCCCTTTAATGATCACAGCACATTTAGCAAAATATAGTTTTATTGAGACTACAATCTTATTGGATCATGTATTTGCACACTTTCTTAAAACTATTAAAGGAACATTACCCAAATGCTAAAGCACTTAAAAGTGCACTTAAACATTTTTCTATGCAAAAAAACAAAGGTATTTTTTAGAGATGAGCAGCCAAGAAATGTTAATTTCGGATGAAATTTTTGTTCCTAAGATTCAGGGAAATTCAGTGGCTGAATTTTTGTTTAAAACTAAACAAAGTAGCTAAACATTTATATTTGTTTTCGTTAAAATTAATTTAATTGTTTCATAGCTACAGGTGATAAGTTCCCCTGTAACTACAATACTTAGTGCTCTGGAGAAAATACAAAGCCAATCCTCTTCTTGCCAGAGCTCTGGCCACACTAACAGCAGGCTTAATGCTCTCAGTTCCCAGGACCTGCACTAACTTTAGGCTTAACGCGGCAGGTACTCTGGAAAGGTAAGTATTAACCCCTTAAAAAATTAAAAGAAATGTGTGAATATTTTTGCAGTATTTTTTCATTTTCTTTCATTCTCTTTGTGCATTCATTCTGATACTTTGTGCATTCATTCTGATATGAAAACGAAAATATAATTTTCTTAACAAATGTGTATTTGTGACAAAATAAATGCACAAGTCTAGCATTTTACCTCTCATTGTAAAGGGACTTTAAGCATCCAATTGGGGTGCGTGTCCCAGGATTATACTTTTGACATGTGCACAAACAGACTTTTTTTTCTTCATCAGTTTAAAGAAGTTTATGTACTATAAATTTCTGCGAGATTATGATGGAATCCCACAAAATCACAGTAAAGCAAAGTATGAACTCAGACTGCTAAAGCTGTTTGGATGTTTTTTTCCACCATGCAGATGACAGTAAAAAGGTTTTTGCTCTGATGAGGTAAATATCTCCCTTTTTTACCTAGAGATGTTCATGTGATTTTTGTTGTCAGTTTTTTTATTGTTATACAGCACCACTTTCAGACGTGCTTAAAACAAAAATAATATATATATATATATATATATATATATATATATATAGTAACCTTGTCTCCTGAATGTTTTCTAAATAATTTGAAATGATCTCAACAAAAACTCGTCAGAAGATCACAGCAGTGGTTTCATAAATTAATTGTTGTGCAAATATTTACTCCAAAAATCAGGAAACTGGTGACTAAGCAGAGTGGCAAGTGTTCAATGGGTTGAGTCAATGTAGGTGTAGGCGGAGTCATTAGTGTTTTGCGGGCAGAGCTATGTGTCTGGCGGCCTGGTTAGGTAGTTTGTGGTGTATATATGCATAAAGGAAGAGTGGCAGGGAGGGCCAATTTCACCCTCCTCCTAAGAACAATTTGGGTGCAAAGCTCTTTATTTGGTTTGGAATAGACACTTGTTTGTTATCCTTATACAGCTGTTTTATTATGCTTTGTACAGAAGGTTACTGCACGTTTCATTTTCTTTGTTTACTATTGCACAACTGCTAGGGGCAGAACTAGCATTGGTGCAGCAGATGCACCAATGGACTATACGCCCCATTTCTAATAATGCAAAAGTCTGAGAGAACCTGCCACTTTTCAAGCTAAATATAGCAACAGAAAAATATATATCCCATCATGTTAAAACAGATAACATATCTCCATAGTAACCACCTATTGAATATAAAAAATATTATAAAGTTTCTAATAGGTTATAATTAATTGTATACACAATGGCACAATTAACAGTGTATTTTTCCAGAACTAATAATGACCAATACTTAAAACATATTAGAAGTAAAATTAAAAGCAATTACAGTGACAAGTATCTTGCAGCATAATGTAATTATCATAAAGTCTCATAAATTAGATTAAAGGTGTTAAATCATATTTCATATTCATTCCTTTAGGATACAGTGTATCTAGCTTAGGCATCCACTCTGTCTCCCTGTGTAATGAATTATCTATCCACATAACCTTCCTGCACAGTGATTTATAGACCAATAGATTCTGGTTGAACTGGTTCAGTTAGAATTTTCAGCCTGTGTTTGCTGAAGCTTGTGAATGGCCTTAGCATAAATTTTAGTTGTCATATTATTGGGATTAAATAAGTATTTTATTGATCTGCTACAAATGAATCAATAATTAGTACAATTATCATCATTGTACTGTGCAGCTTACTCATCAGTTTATATATACTCAGATCATTATACATTGCAGTGTGTTCATAGTACAGAGAAGCATATATATTATTACTATTACTTATTACTAACTTACCTTCGTAGGGAACCAAAAAAAGTTTTGCAATAGGGCCCTCTGTTGAGTTGGTCTGCTACTGACAACTGCTTACGTTCTGTTATCATATCAGAGAATTCCCCATGGCATTATTTTTAGTCTACCAGGAAAAAGTATTAAAATCTCCATTTATTCTCTTAAAGGGCCACTAAACCCAAAATCTTTCTTTCATGATTCAGATAGAGAATAGAAATTTAAACACCATTACAATTTACTTCCATTATTTATTTTGCTTCATTTTTTAAATATCCTTAGTTGAAGAAAAAGCAATGCACATGGTGAGCCAATCACATGATGCTTCTATGTGCAGCAACCAATCAGCAGCTAGTGAGCATATCTAGATATGCTTTTCATCAAAGAATATCAAGAGAATAAAACAAATTAGATAATATAAGTAAATTAGAAAGATGTTTAAAATTACATTCTCTTTCTAAATCATAAAAGAAAAAATGTGGGTGGCATGTCCCTTTAATGCTCTTTGTGGAATAGTCATATTTAGATGACATTCTGCTATTGCTTACAAAATTACTAACTAGTATTAACACAAATACCTGTAAACATTTTGATGTCTTGACATATTTAGTAACATTTTGTAGTTAAAGTAAAAGTGTCACTGCATAATAAGCATATTTAACGGAATATATCATTTTTAAAGTAGTCTGATTAAAAACATCTTCAAATTTTTAAAATTGTTTAGATTTTAGTTTGAGTTAATGGTTCTCTAATGTTGAATCAGTATCATCAGATAACTGTTAATTTGGGGCTTTATTATTGTTTTAATACCCACACAGTATGACTGATGCTTTATTGCTTGGTTTAAATAAAATAAAAATATGTTGGCATTAAAAAAAAAAATAACTAATTGGTTGTTGCAAATATGTCCTCAGATCAAAATTATCAGACCATAAGAAATGTTGACAAATCTGTCTGTAAAGTCTACTGCCTTTGAGAAAGTAGGAACAGACGTTATATTAAAACATAAAAACAATCATAAGCATAAGTTTGAAAAAGAAAGTTCCAATGATGCACTGTAAACAGAGACAGCGTTCTTTGAATAGATAATAAAAGTACGGAGCAGAAGTGTATATGTTTACTTACACCAGTAATTCTCAGCTTTCGTCAACGCCGTATGGAAACGCGGAGAATTACTGGTGTAAGTAAACATATACACCTCTGTCTGTTCACTCGATTTTGTGTACACACAGAGTGTAGCCTTTTATTATGTTTTATTAAATAATAATTTTTAGAATCATTTTTAGAATCTTTTGAGATATTGCTACTTGATGCAAATTTAGCTTATGTTATAAGCACAATCTAAGAGTCTATTTTTCTTTGTAGCTTAGTTTTTTGGGAGTTTAAAGGACTCCCATTTTTTCTTAGATTGTTTTGGCATAGTGTTCTAGCGCATTGTATACACTTTCCACTTTGAGAAAGTGACCGTCAGCTTGAGGAAAACAAGATTGGTAACGAGCGAACATTAATACGATATATATTAGAAACAAGATAATTAAAAATATGAAAGGAGGGTGGCATTTACTACTGAAATAATTTATTAAATGCTGACACAGGATGTTAAAATATTGCTTCCAGAAAGTTTCATACACACAGACTTAGCATTAAAGGGACAGTAAATGCATGTGTATGCTCCTGAGCTCATGCAAATACTTCTGCCATAGACTGCCAAAGACACATGCATGCTCCAAAGCTCCTATCAGTTCACTCTTCGACAAAGGATGCCAAGAGAACAAAGCAAATGTGACAATAAAAATAATTTGCTTTCTGTATCAAAATCATAAATGTTTAATTTTAATTTCACTGTCCTTGTAATTCTCACCAGCATCGTACAAAGAAAGTGGAAAAGTATGGTATATGTTATGAATAATAAATTAGGCAAGATTAACAGAACAAAAAAGGGCAAAATTAGAAAGGTTTCAGTGCAGTAACAATATATGAAACCCTAACTAAAGGGCTGGTGTAATGTTAACTACAACTGAAAAAAATAGACTAAATCTGAAAAGCCAAACAATATATATGCAGTATAACCCTCTATTACTGGGAATAAAATTAAATATTTCACTCAAGCTAAATTAAGCATATGCTAAAGAAGTAGGCAGTTTCTTATTTAAATCTCTGGCTTTTACTTATAATGAAGATACAGCCCAATAGCTACTATATAATTAATTTGCACTTGAAACAGGAAAAAGCTTTAGGCATGTTATGAAGTTATAAAATTTTATGCATTTAAAACATGACTGAAAGCAGTCCATAGTTGCTGCTAAAGTGGTCCAAGGAACAACAAAGTTTGTTACATTTCCTATTTTATTTCAGTTTCATCCTTTTATTTTGTCTCTTTCCTTTGCACTTGGCTTTTTTTCATTTGTATCTATTTTCCACATATCCGTCTAATCTTCCAACAGTAATCACTTAACATACATGTTGGAAAGTGAAAACCTCCTTTCAAACACCCAATAATAGCCCCTATTTTATACTGCAGGACAAGTGTTCCCATGAGGGAACCATGATTTACGATTGCACAATACTAACAAAAACATGACACCATATTTAATTTAACTAAAAAACACACTTTGGAAATGCATTGGATATGACTTAACTCAAATAAACACAATCCATAAAATGAAACTTAAACTTCATTCATTTCTCTTATCATAAACATTAATGATTAATAAATTAATTACTTATTCAGTTGTATCTGTGAAATAATACAACTAGAAAATCACCAGTGATTACAACTTCCTTGTATTTTGCACTAGTGAAGTAAGGAGATCACTCTCCCACTGTCTAATAAAAGGGGGTAAAATTAAAGCCCTTTCCATATACCCCTATATACAGACCAGAGGTTAAGTCCTACAAAAAAAGTGTGGGAACTCACCAAGACTCTCCCTCGGGTAGATTCATTTTTTTTTAGTTAGCTGTTTTTTTATTTTTATGTTAGATTTTTTTATTTTGTGTACTTTTAGATTTTTAATATTTTTAATAATGTTATTTTTATTTTTTTGCAGTTTAAGCTAAGGTTTTATTTTTTTTTATTTTAAGGTAGTTACTATATTGTAACTTTAATTTAAAGTTAGGGAGTGTTAGGTTTAGGGGTTAATAGTTTAATTTAGGTAGTCGTGATGTGGGGGAATGGGGGTTTAGGGGTTTATAGGTTTATTTTAGTAGTAGCGATGTGGGGGGGTGGAGGTTTAATGGTAAATAGGTTTATTTTAGTAGTAGCAATGTGGGGGGATGGCGGTTTAGGGATTACTAGGTTTATTTTAGTAGTAGCGATGTGAGGGATGGCGTTTTATGGGTTAATAGGTTTATTTTAGTAGTAGTGATGTGGGGGGACGGTGTGTCGAGGTTAATAATTTTATTTAGTGTTGGAGATGTAGGGGCGCGGAGGTTTAGAGGTAATAGCTTTATTTAGTGTTGGAGATGTGGGCGGACGGTGGTTTAGAGGTTAATAGCTTTATTTAGTGTTGACGATGTGGGGGAATGGCGGTTTAGGGGTTATTAGACTAGGGGTTTATGTTAGGGTGTTAGGTTTTTGTCAAACTTCCTTTTCTCCATAGATTTCAATGGGGAATAAGAAAATGAGGTAGCAATTTTGCAATCGCAGGGGTTAGTTTTTTTCCTACATTTTTTCTCCATTGATCTCTATTGGGGAATATTTGCACGAGCACACCAAGTCGTAATACAACAAAATAAAGTTTTATGGTTACTTGTAATGCCAGCGGTGTGGAAATAGCGGTACGGCCCCATTTTGCGTGGTGTGTACGCAACGGGTTTACTGCACAACTTGTAATCTTGGTCTTTGTTTTAAACTCACATGTTGCATAGCCAACTTAGCTTCAGTTCCTCACACCCTCCTTCCTCCCCTCTCCTTCATTTCTAGGGTTGGCTAAGACCTCTGTGTCTGACAGCAACTCTAGACTCCTCCTCTGTCAGAGTCTCACCCACTTAAGTTGCAATAGTAGTATTTCTGCTTAGGGGAGCTAAATAACCCCAGAGCAAGCCACACAGAAATGTAAGCACCATGTGTTCCACACAGTGTGGGGTGATCGCACACCAGGACCGCTGCCTTTAGTGTATTGTAGGTAGTGTTGCTGCCCATTACTAGAGGATCTCACTATCCCTCTAACCAGACTGGGCTCCAGTTCCTTCCACCACCAGCAGCAGTGTTTACTGAAGCATTTCTTTTCTCTGTCCAGGGGGATCTTAGTTCCTCCTGCAAAATTTGTTCAGGAACTCCGTTACCATGTGTTCCCGCTGGACTTGACCCCTGATACAGACCAATTTGATGGACTATGCACTCTATTTGTATTAATGCAAAAAAAATGTTTAGTGAACAACAAAAGTAAAGTCTGAGGGAACCTGCCTGTTTTCAAGCTAAATATGTAATTACAAAAATAAATATCCCATCATGTTAAAACAGAGAACATATTTCCATAGTAACCACTTATTGCATACCTATAAATTATAGTCTAAATTTTCTAATAGGTCATAATTAATTGTATGCACAATGACACAATAAACAGTGTATTTTTCAGAAATAATAATGACCAATACATAAAACATATTAGAAGTAAAATTAAAAGCAATTACAGTGACAAGTATGTTGCAGCATAATGTAATCATTATAATGTCACATAAATTAGATTAAAGTTGTTAAATCATATTTCATACTCCTTACTTTAGGATACAATGTATCTAGCTTAGGTATCCACTTTGTCTCCATGTGTAATAAATCATCTATCCTCATAACCTTCCTGTATAATGGTTTATAGACCAAGAGGTTCTGGTTAAATTGGTACAGTTAGTATTTTCAGCCTGTGTTTGCTGAAACTTGTGAATGTTCTTAGCATAAATGTTAGTTTAAGCCTTATTGGGATCAAATAAGTATTTTATTGAGTTGTTACAAATTAATCAACAAATTAGATAAATGTTATCCATATAATGCATTTCTAATATCGTAGCTAAGTGTATGTAGTACAATATATATAAATGGTTCAGAAACAACATTTTCATATTATTTTTTTAATAAGACTTGAAAACACTTTTTAATAAACCAAAGAAATAACTATTAATCTTATCAGTCGATGGTATGTTTAAAGTTATTTTCGATCATGTTTCTAGTATAGCTGTCAATGTGTCAGTGTAGTTGTGGTACATAGATTAAAGCATTTGTATTTGTTGGTTGGCTACAGTTAAGAGCAAAAACTCCTACAATTTCATACCATCTCTGATAACAGATGTTTTTTTTAAATACATTTTCTTAACATGAAAAAACCCTATCTAACCATGAGGGTGTTAACCCCTTCCAAAAAGGGTTTCCTGGAGAGGACCCCTTGTGTCTAATGGAGGCTGGTGGAATTGGTGGCTCTATGCAGTGGTATGCACCTCCAAATGCATGCACCTCATTGGGATGCTAAGGGTTCCATGTATTATGTTCAATAGTGGATTATTTTATATAGAATGTATTTTCCCCCATTTTATTTTATTTTATTTTAAATTTGCATGGTTTTAAATAAATTTTTGGCAAAAAGGAGACGGTTGCGAGAAGGATACAGCTCCGTTGATAATAATAAAGATAAACTGCCAACGTGGGGCTGTGAGGAAGGGCAGGTATAAATCTATTTGAATTCTACAACTGCGATGTTGTGGCAAGTTTTTTTTGCAATGTATTAATTTCACAAACAGGCCTAGCCCAAAAAATCTAACCCATAGACATAAAAACGAAGAACATAGAGCATCACTTATGTGACTGATCAGTCCTTGGGAGATCTGTCCCAAATTACATTTCTGGCTGAAAAAAATAATAATATGGTTTATAAAAAACTCTCAGTGAAGGCTACAGATGCCATCTTTATGTGAATATTGTATAATATAATGCGAACAGATTACTTTTGTGTCATTGTTCTGACTCAATCTCTTTTTATAGTTTCTCAGATTTCAACCCCCATATTTTGCAACTGCCATACAGAAAGCATAGAAGCAATGTGAAGCAAAAGCAAGTATCCATCTCATAAATCAGTGTGAGTAAAAGCAAAGTGTGTATAAATAGGCAAACGGGTCTAACTGTCAATTGATGGTAATACCACTGAAGAATTAATGTATATATTTTCACTTACTGATCTGGCTCAGCTCAATCATTGGAGCCCAGTCTGGTAACAAAGGTAAGTTGTTGGGTTGGCTTTAGCTCTGTCCTCAGAGCCCATCCAAAGAGGATGTAGTAGATGGCTGACCAAAGCTATCGTATAGCAAATACGGTGTTCTGGTAAGAGGCCGAACTTTTGAAAAGAGAGAACCATGTCACTTCCTGTGACGTTACATCAGCTGTTTTACACATTTTGGCCCTAATGCACATGCGTGCCAGCGTCATCACATACCTGGCCGCATACGTCACTGGTAAACTATTTAGACCTGTGAAATTCAGAAGCCTTTCTATAGCGCATCCTTGGGATTTTTCTATCACAAATGGGGGGGTTTATGGAAAGCTGTTTATTCGTCTCCTCTGCAATATTCGGAAGTCCGCCCTCCACTGCAACTACTCCCATTAAGCTGAGTCTCCGTGCGTGTATGACAAACAGCCACTCGGCTATTGCCACTGCTTCTTCTGCTGATCCAATGCAGCTAAGATAAGGTATGGATGTGTCCAGGTGGGGAGGGGGAACTCCTGGCAATCCTGGAAGCATCCGTTGTAATAAAACCAGATTTATTCAAAATTCATAAATCTTTAAAAACGAAGTGTGCAGAAAGAACACAGAAATACTGTCCAGTCTTACGCATTTCAGCTGTTAAGCGATTTCATTGGATGGTTTTAAAAGGAAGAAAAACTCCTCCCACAATCCTATTTTAAAAAAGTGTTACAAATCAATTAAAAATGCATTGCAGCATTAAACATACTTAAGGTTTAAAAAAAAACTATATTTGCATGTAACAAAAGTAATGTTATAAGTTATAGCGATTTTACTGGTACATAATATGTATATATAGGCAAACACTTACAAAAAAGGAAAAAGTAACATTGTTAGTGGCAGAAACAGAAATCATAACAGCGTTATGAACCCTCAACAAATATGATGATGTATTAAGACAAAAACCATAGTAAAAAATGTATCTAATAGTGACACATAATGGTTCTTACCCTATGAAAATGTCACTCTATATAAAGTGATCATGGTATATAGGTTGGGTAATTAAAACAATGTTAATGGAGAGAAAGTGGAGACTATGAAAAATATGAGGACAAAATAAACATAGGCAAGTTTAAAAAAAAAAAAAAAAAAAAAATTAATGAAAATGGCAAAACAACTAATTTACATATATAATTCCAATACAAGGAACATACAATATGTTGGCCATAATTACAAAATATAAATTTAATATAATATTTTGCTAGTGTAATTTTTTTTCATTTTCTATCAGGCCTGTGTCACACAGCATATACTCTGGTTCATTGCTCTGTGCCAGCCACCAGTGTTAATATCCGTTTATAACATTATTTTAAATTAAAAAAAATATATATATATATATATATATATTTTGCTAGTGAAATCTAATTACATTTACTATCAGGCCTGTGTCTGTCAGGCTCACTCAGCATTAATATACCTCATTTTTTTCAGTCTTTTGGTTAATTGGTCTGTGCCAGGCAGCCACCCAGCACTCATATCTTCTTCACCTTAATTTAAATATAAAAAAAAAAGTTTAAATTTGTTTGATAGTGTAATCTAATATAATTTTACTTAAACTGTGTTTACTTGCTGCCCTCCCTAGTCTATGAGCCACGACTCATATGTGTTTAACCTTTTTCTAATTTCCACCCCCAAAAAATAATTTAAATCATTTTTCTAGTGTAATCTAATAGTTTTTTCTATCAGGCGTGTGTGTATCTGACTTACAGAGCCTACTGTTTTTAATAGCTGCCCTTCCAAGGCTATCAGCCACGACTCATATGTATGTGCTTAACCTTTTTCTTTAAATTCCCCCCAAAAAGTCTTTAAATCATTATGCTAGTGTAATCTAATTTTATTTTCTATCAGGCCTGTGTCTAACTGTCTATCTGACTTACACAGCATACTGTTGTTAATTGCTGCCCTACGTAGCAGCCAGCCAGTGCGACCACTCATAGAGTCATATGTGCATTGCACTTCTTAACATAATTTTAATATTAAAATCTAAAATTTTAAAATATTTTGCTAGTGTAATCTAACTTAATTTTCTATCAGGCCTGTGTTTTTGTCACTTACACAGCATACTGTGTTAAATTGCTGCCCTAGCTACCATCCACGACTCATAGTGGCACCAATCATAATTCTTCTAACAGTATATTAAAAAATAAAAATCTTTATTTTTTGGACTGCAAATATTCAGTCTCCTAGTGCCATTGAATTGCATTTACCTCCTGCCTGCCACTGCCAGCCTTTTGTGCCAGGCCGTCTAGCCAACTATTTACACCAATCATAATTGTTGTCACAGACAGTATAGTTACTAATTAAAATTAAAAAAATTTTGATTGTTGATCTTAATCCTCAGTTTGCTCGTGCCATAGAATTGCACTTTTCTACTTCCTTCCAAGCCTGTGTGCCAGGCCTACTTTCAAAATATTTACACCAATCATATTTGTTGTCACAGTATTCTTAATAATTAAAAATTAATTTTTTTTGGTAATAGTTGTTGTGAATCCTCAGTTTGCTGGTGCCATTGAATTGCACTTTCCTCCTGCCTTGCAGCCTGCTGTGTGCCAGGCCCACCTAGCCAATTATTGCCAGCAATCATATTTCTTTTAACAGTATTGCAAAAATTGTCAATCATCACTGTTTTGACTGTCAGTATTCAGTCTCCTAGTGTCCTTAAATTGCATTTACCTCCTGCCTGCCAGCCTTTTGTGTCAGGCCATCTTGCCAACTATTTACACCAATCATAATTGTTGTCACAGTGTAGTTACTAATTAAAATTAAAAAATTCTTGATTGTTCATCTTAATCCTCAGTTTGCTCGTGCCCTAGAATTGCACTTTTCTACTGCCTTCCAAGCCTGTGTGCCAGGCCTACTTGAAAAATATTTACACCAATCATATTTGTTGTCACAGTATTCTTAATAATTAAAAATTTAAATTTTTGGTAATAGTTGTGAATCCTCAGTTTGCTGGTGCCATTGAATTTTACTTTCCTCCTGCCTTGCAGCCTGCTGTGTGCTAGGCCCACCTAGCCAATTATTGCCAGCAATCATATTTCTTTTAACAGTATTGCAAAAATTGTCAATCATCACTGTTTTGACTGTCAGTAATCAGTCTCCCAGTGTCCTTGAATTGCATCTACCTCCTGCCTGCCAGCCTTTTGTGCCAGGCCGTCTTGCCAACTATTTACACCAATCATAATTTTTTGTCACAGTATAGTTACTAATTAAAATTAAAAAATTCTTGATTGTTGATGATGTTAATCCTCAGTTTGCTCGTGCCCTAGAATTGCACTTTTCTACTGCCTTCCAAGCCTGTGTGCCAGGCCTACTTGAAAAATATTTACACCAATCATATTTGTTGTCACAGTATTCTTAATAATTAAAAAATTGAATTTTTGGTAATAGTTGTGAATCCTCAGTTTGCTGGTGCCATTGAATTGCACTTTCCTCCTGACTTGCAGCCTGCTGTGTGCCAGGCCCACCTAGCCAATTATTGCCAGCAATCATATTTCTTTTAACAGTATTGCAAAAATTGTCAATCATCACTGTTTTGACTGTCAGTATTCAGTCTCCTAGTGTCCTTGAATTGCATTTACCTCCTGCCTGCCAGCCTTTTGTGCCAGGCCGTCTTGCCAACTATTTACACCAATCATAATTGTTGTCACAGTATAGTTACTAATTAAAAAATTCTTGATTGTTGATCTTAATCCTCAGTTTGCTCGTGCCCTAGAATTGCACTTTTCTACTGCCTTCCAAGCCTGTGTGCCAGGCCTACTTGAAAAATATTTACACCAATCATATTTGTTGTCACAGTATTCTTAATAATTAAAAATTTAACTTTTTGGTAATAGTTGTTGTGAATCCTCAGTTTGCTGGTGCCATTGAATTGCACTTTCCTCCTGCCTTGCAGCCTGCTGTGTGCCAGGCCCACCTAGCCAATTATTGCCAGCAATCATATTTCTTTTAACAGTATTGCAAAAATTGTCAATCACCACTGTTTTGACTGTCAGTAATCAGTCTCCTAGTGTCCTTGAATTGCATCTACCTCCTGCCTGCCAGCCTTTTGTGCCAGGCCGTCTTGCCAACTATTTACACCAATCATAATTGTTGTCACAGTATAGTTACTAATTAAAATTAAAAAAATTATTGATTGTTGATCTTAATCCTCAGTTTGCTCGTGCCCTAGAGTTGCACTTTTCTACTGCCTTCCAAGCCTGTTTGCCAGGCCTACTTGAAAAATGTTTACACCAATCATATTTGTTGTCACAGTATTCTTAGTAATTAAAAATTTAAATTTTTGGTAATAGTTGTTGTGAATCCTCAGTTTGCTGGTGCCAGTGAATTGCACTTTCCTCCTGCCTTGCAGCCTGCTGTGTGCCAGGCCCACCTAGCCAATTATTGCCAGCAATCATATTTCTTTTAACAGTATTGCAAAAATTGTCAATCATCATTGTTTTGACTGTCAGTAATCAGTCTCCTAGTGTCCTTGAATTGCATTTACCTCCTGCCTGCCAGCCTTTTGTGCCAGGCCGTCTTGCCAACTATTTACACCAATCATAATTGTTGTCACAGTATAGTTACTAATTAAAATTAAAAAAAATATTGATTGTTGATGATCTTAATCCTCAGTTTGCTCATGCCCTAGAATTGCACTTTTCTACTGCCTTCCAAGCCTGTGTGCCAGGCCTACTTGAAATTTTTTTACACCAATCATATTTGTTGTCACAGTATTCTTTTTTTTTTTTTTTTAAATATATTTTTTTATTGAGATTATATAGAGTTACAAAAACATAATTCGTCCATTTCCATTGACAGAGAGTGCACATGAATGTGTAGAATAAACAGTTGGTATGTTACAAGATAATCAATACAGTAAGTTTGCAAGCTGAAGAAAAACATATCAGTAATAATTTTGTTGAGGAAAATAGTAAATAACTAGATAGGTAAGTACTTGCTGAAAATCTCTTCCTGCGTGGTAATATATAATCACTTATGGAAATACTCATCATATAGCTATTGGTCAATGAATGAGAGAATAAATGGACTATTCTTAATGGAATCTCTTTTTTGGTGGAGTAAAAGTTTAGATTGAAATAGTAAATATAAAAGAAAAATTAGGGGGGAGATCAGCGGGCGAGAGCCGCTCGATATTTAAGAGGGAAGGGGGGGGGCGTGGCCAAGGGATTTA
Source organism: Bombina bombina (assembly GCF_027579735.1). NCBI lineage: Eukaryota > Metazoa > Chordata > Amphibia > Anura > Bombinatoridae > Bombina > Bombina bombina. The sequence goes on along the minus strand of NC_069500.1, from coordinate 304,915,461 downwards.
AAAACAAAAATTGTTATGGCAAGTATAATTGGGCTAATTAACAGGCATATATCTTTTAGGGCCTACATAAAACTAGAGAGACGTATAGGAAAAAAGGCTAGCGCACATCAGAGGGGTATTCCCAAACGAATCTACATTGTAGGGGGTGTATAGAACCATATATTATTGTCTTGAGTATCAGCTATATACCATCTATACATAACAAGATGAGTCATTGCCTGAAAAATGGTAACATTAGATGATGCAAATGGATAAGCAGCCTAAGCATCTATTAATGTGAGAGAAGTTAGAGCATACATTGCCCAGTAAATAAAGTACTCAAGACCTCTGCAAATATACAAATAGGGGACTAAGTACAGTTCATGTTCACTTTTATATTGGACATAAGGTATAGGATGGCTAGATGTTTAACTTAGAATAGGAACCTGGTAAACAGTAATATTCATATTGTAATGATACTCTTATGCAGTAGTTTGTGAGAACACATTTTTCAATCACAACAACAGTTATGTTAGTATTCCTTCCAAAAGTGTCAGGTACAATGATAATAAAGAGATTGTGTTTATATCTACTAGTAATATAAATAAACAAAGTGTAAGAACAAGTAGATAGACAGTTTAGATAGTAATTGTATCAGTATGACAAACTCTGAACCTCAGAAATATAAACCCTTGAACAACATAGGCATATAGATTCCACTGAACAGTAACATAATTGAGCCCATCACAGTAGATATAAAAGAGCCCAAGATTATCTGAAAAACACACAGGCCTTATAAGTTCAAACATCTCTGACCAGACAAGACATAGCAAACTAAACAGAATGAGGTTGCTCAGTCAACCAAAAGGTTTGTAGTCTAACTACCTGAAAAGGACATCAAAGTCAGCTGTAAAAGTTAAGAGGAGGTACAGATTATGTCAACCAGACTGATTAATTCCTTTAATAGGTTTAGGGCTAGTGGGGTTCACATGAGACTATATGCTGTTAATTATAGTATAGGCTATTATATAGTATAAAACTCGTTATTTCTAACACCCTATACTGTCCAAAACATCTAAGCCGCCTAAAGGAGATGTAAAAGATATGTGAGTGAGCACTTAATGAGGGCCTGGTTATAATCTTTTAACAGGTATAGATTAGGGTACAAGGATAAAGGATATATATCTCCCAGTCTCAGTTAAAAAATAATAGAAAATGAGGTAGAGTTAGGAACAATGTAAAACAAAACAATCTTAGTTAGGTTGTGAAATGGGAGCGAGTATAATAAAAACAAAAAATCATCAACAGATCTGTGGGGTATCCACATTAAGTACCATATTAGGTGGAGGGTTATGGTGATGGGAGTCTAGAGACTCTTATCTTGAATTGAAATAAGTGGGAGCTGATGCCATATAGCCATTAGCGCAAAAACACAATTCGGTCTGGGGCTTATGTGTGTCCAATCTAAGTATGGATTGAACTATGACCTAACTATAAGCTTACATGCAGTTAAAGTCAGGGAAAAAGGTGCTGAGGTAGTAGGTGTTAGGGTGGCGTTAGAGAAAGCCTAGTGCAGGACTGTTGCTGTAGGTGAGTTATAGGTGAATAAAGGAGTATATATAGGAATATAAAACTTAGTCTTATAAACATATGAGGTATGGCACTAGAGACAAGTAACATATCTATCAAGAACAATGCAGGTTTAAACAGTTATCTGCTTCGTTACTCTCAGTTAAGAAAAGGGAAGGCCGTATTTAAGGTCCTGCAAATCAAGCAAGTTATATAACAGAGAAACATACTAAACAAAAAGTCTTAAACTGGAATAGAATGAACCTCAGGGTTGGGGTGGGCATATAGTCACCATGAATCTATCAAGGAGGTAGGCTATCATACCGGGGTATCAGTCCAATAGTGTAAATAAGTTTAGCCCACTCCTCTCTTCCTAAACCCCCAGGTCTCAGCCGGAGTAGCGAGATTGTATCCTCTGGATCTAACATGTAGACTTTGCTGCTGATGCCGACTACACACCTCCGTGCTGCGAGTCGGAATTATCAGGGTGCCTGTATGTCCGTAATTGCTACCAGACCACCAGTGAGCTTCAAGGAAGTCCCCATCATACTGAAAAAGGGTGTCAGCCAGATTTATCAGCCGCTCGGCTACTGCCTTCATTAAAACAGGAGCAGTTATGGATAGTAGCGCTAGAGGTATTGCGCTAAACTGACTGTTGTGTATGAGCTGGGTCTTGTGCTGCGATCCGATGGGGGTGCCAGGTGGGATCCCTAAAGTGGGCTGAATCACTGTAGCGTCTGTACGGATCTTCCTATGTGAGTATGCTGTTATGTTTCCTGGCCGTATAAAACCTGCCTCCATGATCAGGCAAGTGCTGAAGTCCTTCAAGTCGTAGTCGCTCCTGATAAGGAGTCTGGGATAGCCTGAATCGGCATAGGAGGCCTGTGTTGTCTGGGACTGCAAAATCTTCACCGGGAAAGTAGTGGGGAACTCCAACGCTGTCTGAGCCTCAGTTCTCAGCACTACAAGATCAGCTAGTTGACGGTCGCTTCGATCCTGGAGGGCAGTCCCAGAGGTAGAGCTGAAACAGTTAGGCTGTGAAATCTGATGTTGCAGTGCTTTAAGGCCCTCCGGCAATGTCTCCTGTAGTGGGACTTCAGGCTCCGTGCAATCTGAGGTGCCGTTAACTGCTCCCGCCATTGCTGTTGCTAGGGTATCGGACAAGTCCAGAAAGTGATTGTCTAACTGACGGGTCAAATCTTGTAAAAGGACCTGCAGCATTCCCTGATCTTCCTCCATGCAAGCCATATTTATCTGCTGGTTGGTAGATCATCCAAGATCAGTAGTTATATTCGGCACACCGGGAGAGGGTGTCGAGGATCGTGTGTGCGTAGGCCTTATCAGTCTGGATCGAGTTATAGAGACAACAGAAATCGCAAAGCTAGGTAGTTTCTTGATCAGCCAGCTTTCATATAGATAGCTGAGCCAAATTTTATCAGATATTTGAGGTCTCTAGCAGGAGAGCACGTAATTTGCAACCTCTCCCGGTGCTGCCTGGCCACGCCCCCTCGTTGTCACAGTATTCTTAATAATTAAAAATTTAAATTTTTTGTAATAGTTGTTGTGAATCCTCAGTTTGCTGGTGCCAGTGAATTGCACTTTCCTCCTGCCTTGCAGCCTGCTGTGTGCCAGGCCCACCTAGCCAATTATTGCCAGCAATCATATTTCTTTTAACAGTATTGCAAAAATTGTCAATCATCACTGTTTTGACTGTCAGTAATCAGTCTCCTAGTGTCCTTGAATTGCATCTACCTCCTGCCTGCCAGCCTTTTGTGCCAGGCCGTCTTGCCAACTATTTACACCAATCATAATTGTTCTCACAGTATAGTTACTAATTAAAATTAAAAAATTCTTGATGGTTGATCTTAATCCTCAGTTTGCTCGTGCCCTAGAATTGCACTTTTCTACTGCCTTCCAAGCCGGTGTGCCAGGCCTACTTGAAAAATATTTACACCAATCATATTTGTTGTCACAGTATTCTTAGTAATTAAAAATTAAAATTTTTGGTAATAGTTGTTGTGAATCCTCAGTTTGCTGGTGCCAGTGAATTGCACTTCCCTCCTGCCTTGCAGCCTGCTGTGTGCCAGGCCCACCTAGCCAATTATTGCCAGCAATCATATTTCTTTTAACAGTATTGCAAAAATTCTCAATCATCACTGTTTTGACTGTCAGTAATCAGTCTCCTAGTGTCTTTGAATTGCATTTACCTCCTGCCTGCCAGCCTTTTGTGCCAGGCCGTCTTGCCAACTATTTACACCAATCATAATTGTTGTCACAGTATAGTTACTAATTAAAATTAAAAAATTCTTGATTGTTGATGATCTTAATCCTCAGTTTGCTCGTGCCCTAGAATTGCACTTTTCTACTGCCTTCCAAGCCTGAGTGCCAGGCCTACTTGAAAGATATTTACACCAATCATATTTGTTGTCACAGTATTCTTAATAATTAAAAATTTAAATTTTTGGTAATAGTTGTTGTGAATCCTCAGTTTGCTGGTGCCAGTGAATTGCACTTTCCTCCTGCCTTGCAGCCTGCTGTGTGCCAGGCCCACCTAGCCAATTATTGCCAGCAATCATATTTCTTTTAACAGTATTGCAAAAATTGTCAATCACCACTGTTTTGACTGTCAGTAATCAGTCTCCTAGTGTCCTTGAATTGCATCTACCTCCTGCCTGCCAGCCTTTTGTGCCAGGCCGTCTTGCCAACTATTTACACCAATCATAATTGTTCTCACAGTATAGTTACTAATTAAAATTAAAAAATTCTTGATTGTTGATCTTAATCCTGTTTGCTCGTGCCCTAGAATTGCACTTTTCTACTGCCTTCCAAGCCTGTGTGCCAGGCCTACTTGAAAAATATTTACACCAATCATATTTGTTGTCACAGTATTCTTAGTAATTAAAAATTAAAATTTTTGGTAATAGTTGTTGTGAATCCTCAGTTTGCTGGTGCCAGTGAATTGCACTTCCCTCCTGCCTTGCAGCCTGCTGTGTGCCAGGCCCACCTAGCTAATTATTGCCAGCAATCATATTTCTTTTAACAGTATTGCAAAAATTGTCAATCAACACTGTTTTGACTGTCAGTAATCAGTCTCCTAGTGTCCTTGAATTGTATCTACCTCCTGCCTGCCAGCCTTTTGTGCCAGGTCGTCTTGCCAACTATTTACACCAATCATAATTGTTCTCACAGTATAGTTACTAATTAAAATTAAAAAATTCTTGATTGTTGATCTTAATCCTCAGTTTGCTCGTGCCCTAGAATTGCACTTTTCTACTGCCTTCCAAGCCTGTGTGCCAGGCCTACTTGAAAAATATTTACACCAATCATATTTGTTGTCACAGTATTCTTAGTAATTAAAAATTAAAATTTTTGGTAATAGTTGTTGTGAATCCTCAGTTTGCTGGTGCCAGTGAATTGCACTTCCCTCCTGCCTTGCAGTCTGCTGTGTGCCAGACCCACCTAGCCAATTATTGCCAGAAATCATAATTCTTTTAACAGTATTGCAAAAATTGTCAATCATCACTGTTTTGACTGTCAGTAATCAGTCTCCTAGTGTCCTTGAATTGCATTTACCTCCTGCCTGCCAGCCTTTTGTGCCAGGCCGTCTTGCCAACTATTTACACCAATCATAATTGTTGTCACAGTATAGTTACTAATTAAAATTTAAAAATTCTTGATTGTTGATGATCTTAATCCTCAGTTTGCTCGTGCCCTACAATTGCACTTTTCTACTGCCTTCCAAGCCTGTGTGCCAGGCCTACTTGAAAGATATTTACACCAATCATATTTGTTGTCACAGTATTCTTAAAAATTAAAAATTTAAATTTTTGGTAATAGTTGTTGTGAATCCTCAGTTTGCTGGTGCCAGTGAATTGCACTTTCCTCCTGCCTTGCAGCTTGCTGTGTGCCAGGCCCACCTAGCTAATTATTGCCAGCAATCATATTTCTTTTAACAGTATTGCAAAAATTGTCAATCATCACTGTTTTGACTGTCAGTAATCAGTCTCCTAGTGTCCTTGAATTGCATCTACCTCCTGCCTGCCAGCCTTTTGTGCCAGGCCGTCTTGCCAACTATTTACACCAATCATAATTGTTCTCACAGTATAGTTACTAATTAAAATTAAAAAAATTCTTGATTGTTGATCTTAATCCTCAGTTTGCTCGTGCCCTAGAATTGCACTTTTCTACTGCCTTCCAAGCCTGTGTGCCAGGCCTACTTGAAAAATATTTACACCAATCATATTTGTTGTCACAGTATTCTTAGTAATTAAAAATTTAAATTTTTGGTAATAGTTGTTGTGAATCCTCAGTTTGCTGGTACCAGTGAATTGCACTTTCCTCCTGCCTTGCAGCCTGCTGTGTGCCAGGCCCACCTAGCCAATTATTGCCAGCAATCATATTTCTTTTAACAGTATTGCAAAAATTGTCAATCATCACTGTTTTGACTGTCAGTAATCAGTCTCCTAGTGTCCTTGAATTGCATCTACCTCCTGCCTGCCAGCCTTTTTTGCCAGGCCGTCTTGCCAACTATTTACACCAATCATAATTGTTGTCACAGTATAGTTACTATTTAAAATTAAAAAAAATTTGATTGTTGATCTTAATCCTCAGTTTGCTCGTGCCATTGAATTGCACTTTTCTACTGCCTGCCAGCCTGTGTGCCAGGCCCAACTATCCAATTAGTGCCAGCAATCATATGTCTTTTAACAGTATTGCAAAATTTGTCAATCATCACTGTTTTGACTGTCAATCTGCAGTCTACTAGTGCCCTTGAATTGCATTTTCCTCCTGCCTGCCTTCCTGTGTGCCAGTCCCAACTAGCCAATTAGTGCCACCACTCATATTTATTGTAACAGGATTGGAATTTTTGTTAATCATAACTGTTTTGACTGTGATTCTTCAGTCTCCTAGTGCCATTGAATTGCAGTTTCCTTTCTCCCAGCGTATGTGCCAGACAGGCCCATTTGCCAACTAGTGCCAAACAATCATATTTGTTGTCACAGCACTTGTAATATTTTAAAAAATTAACAATTTGTGATTTTTAAAACATCTGTCTTTTTTGTTGTTGTCAGTCTCACAGCGTATACTGTGCCCACTTTCACAGTGCCACCACTCAATTGGTGTAATAGTATTGTTAGTGTCCATTTTAAAAAAAATGACAGGCAGAGGCAGGCCACCCCGCAGGTTCCGTGGTCGTGTAGCTGTGATTCCTTTAGACCCTACAAATATGCACATTGTTCACCGGGTGCCAGGGGGGGACGCCGGGTGCCAGGGGGGACGCAAAAATTTCTGAAAAGGACACCCAATCTTCTTCAGATTCTGCTGCTAGTCCTCCTAACCTTGATGCACCATCTAAGTCCACCTGTGCTTTGGGCAGGTCTCAAGTGACCAGTGCCACTCCCCCGCCTGTCGCCACCACCAACACTAGCACCACAGCCGCTTCACTTGATCTGTCACAGGAGTTATTGACACATCATTTGGAAGAAATGAGTGATGCGCAACCATCATTGACAGAGGATGTAGATAATAGTGATCAGTCTCAGTCAGGCAGCATTACCAACATGGAGGTACGGTGTGATGATGATGATGATGATGATGTTGTACCCGCTGCTGCTTCCTTTCTTGATGTTTCATATACAAGTGAAGCGGTTGATGATGATGTGTCGGTGGATGTCACGTGGGTGCCTGCTAGAAGAGAAGAAGAAGAGGGGGAAAGTTCAAATGGGGAGACAGAGAGGAGGAGGAGGAGGAGGAGGAGGAGATACAAAAAATTTGTATCTATTGGGACACCGCAGTGGAAGGTACCTGGCAGAAATTTATTTTCACAAAAGGCAATCCCAAACCTGTACTCTGTTGTGAGAAAGGAAGTTATGGCATGTCTGGCACACAGCGTTGGGGCAAGGGTCCATATGACCACGGATAGCTGGTCTGCAAAGCATGGTCAGGGCAGGTATATCACCTACACTGCGCATTGGGTAAACCTGCTGACTTCTGACAAGCATGGAATGCGTGGCTCTGCAGAAGAGTTGGTGACACTGCCATGACTTGCAGGCAGGCGTGCTGCTACCTCCTCTACTCCTCCTACTCCATCCTCTTCCATAACCTCTTCCTCGGCTGAGTCCTCTTCAACTTCTGCGTCTTGCTCCACATCTATGGCACCCCCCCAGCTCCCCAGGTACTATGCTACATCCCGGGTACAGCAGTGTCACGCCGTCTTGGGGTTGACTTGCCTGAAAGTGGAGAGTCACACAGGTGGATCAGTGGCTGACTCCGCAGCAACTGGAGATTGGCAAGGTTGTTTCTGACAATGGAAGTAATTTGGTGGCGGCATTGAAAATGGGCAAGTTGACACATGTGCCGTGCATGGCACATGTGTGTAATCTAATTGTACAACGATTTGTCCATAAGTACCCAGGCTTACAGGACGTCCTGAAGCAGGCCAGGAAGGTGTGTGGCCATTTCAGGTGTTCCTACATGGCCATGGCGTACTTGTCCGATATCCAGCGTCAAAACAACCTGCCAGTGAGGCGCTTGATTTGCGACAGCCCGACACGGTGGAATTCAACACTCCTAATGTTTGACCGCCTGCTCCAACAAGAAAAAGCTGTTAATGAGTATTTGTATAACCGGGGTGCTAGGCCAGCCTCTGGGGAGCTGGGGATATTTTTTCCAAATTACTGGACGCTCATGCGCAATGCCTGTAGGCTCATGCGTCCTTTTGAGGAGGTGACAAACCTTGTCAGTCGCACCGAAGGAACCATCAGAGACATCATACCATTTGTTTTCTTTCTGGATCGTGCCCTGCGAAGAGAGCTGGATCAGGCAGTAGATGAGCGTGAAGAGGAGGCGGAAGAGTTGTGGTGTCCATCACCCCCACAAACAGCCGAATCAGCATCGCTTGCTATACCTGCGGCAACACAGGAAGAGGATTGTGAGGAAGAGGAGTCAGAGGAGGAATGTGGCTTTGAGGAGGAGGAGGAGGAAGACCGAGCACAACAGGCATCCCAGGGTGCTCGTTGTTGTCACCTCTCTGGTACCCGTGGTGTTGTACGTGGCTGGGGGGAAGAAGATACCATCAGTGAGATCAGTGAGGAGGAGGAACGGGACATGATTAGCTCGGCATCCAACCTTGTTCAAATGGGTTCTTTCATGCTGTTGTGCCTGTTGAAGGACCCTCGTATAAAAAAGCTGAAGGAGAACGACCTGTACTGGGTGTCCACGCTCCTCGACCCCCGGTATAAGCATAAAGTGCCTGAAATGTTACCAAATTCCCACAAGTCAGAAAGGATGGTGCATTTTAAGAATAAATTAAAATCTATGCTTTACACAGCATATAAGGGTGATGTCACAGCACCACTGGAATGTAGCAGGGGAAGAGATTAAATTAATCCTCCTCCTCCCATGACCAGGGCTGCAAGGACAGGACGCTTTCCTGACGTCTTGTTGATGGATGACATGCGTACCTTTTTAACTCCCATGCACCATCAGAGCCTTTCGGGATCCAGCCTTAGAGAAAGACTAAACCGACAGGTAGCAGACTATCTAGCTTTAACTGCAGATCTCGACACTCTCAGGAGCGATGGACCCCTTGACTACTGGGTGTGCAGGCTGGACTTGTGGCCTGAGCTATCCCAATTTGCAATGGAAATTCTGGCCTGCCCCGCTTCAAGTGTCCTGTCCGAAAGGACTTTCAGTGCAGCAGGAGGTTTTGTCACTGAGAAGAGAAGTCGCCTAGGTCAAAAAAGCCTTGACTATCTCACTTTTATAAAAATTAATGAGGGCTGGATCCCGAAGGGACTGACATTGGGCGATACATTTGAATAAAAAAGGCCTGATGATGAGATGAGCTGGCTTGGGCTACAACTGGTACACAAGCTGGCCTTTTTTTTTTGTTATAAAGCCGGAGGACTTGCTTGACTTATCCGCCAACAACTAGTGTTCAAGCCACAAGCTTTTAGGGAACTTTATAAATGTTTTACAAACATCAATTTTTCTGGCCGCTGCTACAGCAGTTGCTACAACAATACCCAAATTTTTCAGTCATTTGTACATTCCTAATTTTTCTGGCCTCTGCTGCAGCTCTGTGGGTACAAAACTCAAATAAAAAAAATAAGGCACATAACACTAGTGATTAAACCGTTACGAATTGTACAACTTAGCACACCACTAATATCTGGTGGACCATTAAATTGAACGCAAAATGCCACAAATTTGAAGGAGGAGGACCGACCAAGCATCTTTATCCGTCTCTTGGTTGCTCTAAATTATCCCCGTGTTCCATCTATGCCATACCTGTACTCTATTGTGCAAAATGGTGGCATATGTGGTGTTTCATGCTGTTGTGCCTGTTGCGGGTCGTGGCCCATGGTATAAAAAGGCTGACGGAGAACGACCTGTAATGGGTGCCCCATCAAATTTTTAGAAAAATGTTCCTGGTTCCTCTCAATTATCTCTGGGTTTCTAAAATGGATGCCATACCTGTACTCGCTTGTGCAAAAGGATGGCATATGTGGTGGTGTTTCCTGCAGTTGTTTCTGTTGAGGGTGCTGGACCCTCTTGTAAAAAGGCTGAAGGAGAATGACCTGGAGTGGGAGTCCAAGCATGGTTTTTGGGGCTATTTCACTTTTCCAAACAATTATCTGTGGGTTTCTAAAATCAATGCCATACCAGTACTCTATTGTTCAAAAGGATGCCATATGTTCTCTTTCCTGCTGGTATTTTGTTGTTTGTCCTGGACCCTCTTATAAAAAGGCCTAAGGAGAAAGAGGTGTACTGGGTGTCCACTCAATTTTTTTTCTATTTCACATTTGACCAAAATTATCTCTGGGTTTGTAAAATCAATGCTGTACCTGTACTCTATTGTTCAAAAGGATGGCATACATCCTCTTACCTGCTGGTGTTTTTTTTGAGGGTCCTGGACCCTCTTATAAAAAGGCCGAAGGAGAAAGAAGTGTACTGGGTGTCCATCGAATCATTTGTTTGATTCAAATTCCCGGTTGCAACAAATTATCTCCGGGTTTCTAAAATCAATGGCTTTCCTGTAATCTAATTTTCAAAAGGATGCCATATGTCCTCTTTCCTGCTGCTGGTTTTGTTGAGGGTCCTGGAGCCTCTGCTAAAAAGGCCTAAGGATAAATAAGTGTACTGGGTGTCTAATCAATCTTTTTTTAGATTTCACGGTTGCAACAAATTATCCCCGGGTTTCTAAAATCAATGCCTTTCCTGTAATTGATTATTCACAAGGATGCCATATGTCCTCTTTCATGCTGTTGTTTCTGTTGAGGCTCCGGGAGCCTCTTATAAAAAGGCCTAAGGATAAAGAAGTGCACTGGGTGTCTAATCTATGTTTATTTAGATTTCACGGTTGCAACAAATTATCCCCGGGTTTCTAAAATCAATGCCTTTCCAGTAATCTATTATTCACAAGGATGCCATATGTCCTCTTTCATGCTGTTGTTTCTGTTCAGGCTCCGGGAGCCTCTGATAAAAAGGACTAAGGATAAAGAAGTGTACTGGGTGTCTAATCTATGTTTTTTTAGATTTCACGGTTGCAACAAATTATCCCCGGCTTTCTAAAATCAATGCCTTTCCTGTAATCTATTATTCACAAGGATGCCATATGTCCTCTTTCATGCTGTTGTTTCGGTTTAGGCTCCGGGAGCCTCTTATAAAAAGGCCTAAGGATAAAGAAGTGTACTGGGTGTCCAATCATTGTTTTTTTCTATTTACCGGTTCATATAAATGATCTCTGGGATTCTAAAAGCAATGCCTTAACTATAATCAATTGTTCACAAGGATGCCATATGTCCTCTTTCATGCTGTTGTTTCTGTTGAGGGTCCTGGAGCCTCTGCTAAAAAGGCCTAAGTATAAATATGTGTACTGGGTGTCTAATCAATGTTTTTTTAGATTTCCCGGTTGAAACAAATTATCCCCGGTTTTCTAAAATCAATGCCTTTCCAGAAATCTATTTTTCAAAAGGATGCCATATGTCCTCTTTCCTGCTGCTGGTTTTGTTGAGGGTCCTGGAGCCTCTGCTAATAAGGCCTAAGGATAAATAAGTGTACTGGGTGTCTAATCAAGGTTTTTTAAGATTTCCTGGTTGCAACAAATTATCTCTGGGTTTCTCAAATCAATGCCTTAAATGTAATCTATTGTTCAAAAGGATGCCATATGTCCTCTTTACTTTTTTTTTTTTTTTCTCTCTGTATTTTTGTTTATTTTAGAAAATTTAATGCACTTATAGGTTCACTAAGATTATGACTTTGCACACTGCCATTTTCCATGCAGCATTTTGACATGTCGTGTGATATGACTAGAAGAATGGTATGTTTTGAATCTGCTGAGCATAATAAAAAAAAAAAAAAAAATAATTTAACTTGAGTTACTAACTGAAGCATGACTTCAGGAGTCAGGTGTGGTCCTAGGTAGTGGTTGTTAGCAGATTCTTTTTAATGCAAATTGCAATTGCCACAGCGTGCATAAAATGTGCGTCACTAGTCTCCAAATAAAGTTTGCTTAGGTAGCGTCCACAACCCTCGGTTCAGATGGACAAAATAAGCCCCTAGGGTCAAACACTCCCCCACGGCTGTACTGTACCTCATCTAGTCGGCAGCTATGACTGAAGCTCCAGCCCACTCCGTGTCTGTCAAGTAGTCTCGTGCTAGCCCGAGCCGTAAGTACAAGGTAAGGAAGCTGCTTTCTGAGGGGGCTGCAAGCCTCTAACTGTTCAGGTTCTAATGGAGGGGTAAAGCCGTACTGAAGGAATTATGGTTTTGGGCCACAGGTATCGAGAGCAGGCACCTTAATGATCTCGGTCAACCAATTGGCCCATGGGTCCAGGCTGTTATTCACATTGAGCTGCAATGCCTGTAGCGCAATGTCCTTGACAGTGTTCTCCTTCTTTGGTTCACCGTAACATGTGTGAAAGGTGTCACAGCTTAGTTTAGGTAGACAAGCTCCAGATGCATCCCCGGTAAGAGAAAAGATGGTCGGGAGATGTGTAAACAAGGGCTGCGGCTCCCAAACACTGTGGGGTGCTTCAGTGGCATACGGCCCTCTGGCCCTCTGTCTGTCAGGGTAAGCTGCGACTTGCTGCTAAAGTATCTGGTGTTCCACTCCTCTTGAAGGGCTCACCCCCGCACACTCAGCGCCTATATGCACCGCAGCTCCCTGCTCCCAGTGAGCTGCTTGCTCCATCGCCTCTTCTGTATGTGGGCCGGTACCATCTTCTGACAGGGTCAGACGGATTGTGTCAAATTTGTAGATTTCAGGTGCCTGGGTTGAGTGCTTGTGTGGTTCAGGCAAAGGTTGTGCTCCTCTTACTTCTTTAGCGCAAGCCCCCTTTAGGGATGTGAATTCCTCCTGTAGTGCTTCATGCAGGCTGAGGAAGTGCGCATCTAGCATGGCTTTCACTTCATTCAGGATTAGATTGGTTTCCAGCTCCATATTGGAAAGACAAAATACAGGTCTCCGTACCTGTTGATATAAGGGGTGACCACTGACTAGTGCTTTTCCTTTTCTTTGTCAATAATTGTGATTAACGAGTTGTCCAGTTACTATAGAACTGCTTTGATAACCCAGGGTCCTGGGGGGGTATATTGGCGGCAGCTTTGACAGCACTATCAGGCTAGAGAGGCCTCTCAGTCTTGCGGCTAGCTGTAACGCAGTCAGCTGAGGAACATAGGTAAGCCGATATGAGTAAGGTATCTCCAGGCTCCTCTTGGATAGCCCCAGAAAGTGTGACTATGAATCCCAAAAAGAAAATTAAATTAAGGTTGAAAACTAACTCCAAAGTAACTTGTAAGACCTGGAGCTCCTCAAACACACTTCCTACCGCAACAGCTATAGGCTCCGCCCTCCCAAATCTTACCTTTTTAATGCCAATTGATATTGCCACAGCTGGAACAACAGTAAATAACATGTGCGTCACCACAGTCTCCGAAGCTGTTGTCGGATGTATACAAAAACACTGATAAAGTATTCCTTTTGGGGCGCAAAGAGATGGCTACCGGGACACTCCAGGAACTTCCCAAGAGTCACTGTCTTGTGTTTCTGGTGATGTTGGAGACATCTGGGTAGTGTACAGGGAGGCCCAAAATCCTCTCCATCTCTGTGCACCACAGGACAGGACGTCCTTGTCATCCATAAGCACATGAAATTGCTTGCATTTTCCTTGCTTCAAGAAGTTCAGCTTTTGTGGTGATAGTACATAATTAAATAAACTTTGGTTTCCTACCATACTCAAGACAATCTTGTAGTTCAAGCTTCGGACTTGCTGTGGGAAACAGTGGCCTGTCCATACCAGGAAGATGATTTAGACAGAAGTAACGAGCTCTGATTGCAGGTGACACATGTTTATCGTCAATCATCAAAGGGGTTGCGTGCAGAATATGGCTGATGGCCCCTTATTCACATGTTTGTCCAGAGCCACAACATTTGCAAACAGCCAGAAGAAAGGTCGGTTCTCACCAGCCTTAAGTTGAGCTTCATTTACCAAATGCTGATATTCAAAAAATAGACAAACAGTGCCTTAAAAATAACATTTGCGATATGGATTCACCAGAGCAAGGTTATTGCAAGTACTTCCCACGATAACAAAATTAAAATGCCACAACTCCGCAATCTTCCCCTTCACATTATTATTGTCACACTCCATTGTACTCCTATGCCCAGCTCACTGCTCTTGTTTTTGTTGAGGGTCCTAAAGCCTCTGCTAAAAAGGCCTATGGATAAAGAAGTGTACTGGGTGTCTATTCAATGTTTTTTTAGATTTCCCGGTTGCAACTAATTATCTCTGTGTTTCTAAAATCAATGCCTTTCCTGTAATCTATTATTCAAAAGGATGACCTATGTCCTCTTTCATGCTGTTGTTTCGGTTGAGGCTCCGGGACACCCCTATTAAAAAGGCCTAAGGATAAATAAGTGTACTGGGTGTCTAATCAATGTTTTTTTCTATTTCCCGGTTGCAAATAATGATCTGTGGGTTTCTAAAAACAATGCCTTTCCTGTAATTTATTATTCAAAAGGATGACATATGTCCTCTTTCATGCTGTTGTTTCGGTTGAGGCTCTGGGACCCTCTTATTAAAAAGGCCTGAGGATAAATAAGTGTACTGGGTGTCTAATCAATGTTTTTTTCTATTTCTCGGTTGCAACTAATGATCTCTGGGTTTATAAAATCAATACCTTTCCTGTAATCTATTATTCAAAAGGATGACATATTTCCTCTTTCATGCTGTTGTTTCGGTTGAGGCTCCGGGACCCTCTTATTAAAAAGGCCTAAGGATAAATAAGTGTACTGGGTGTCTAATCAATGTTTTTTTAGATTTCACTGTTGCAAATAATGATCTGTGGGTTTCTAAAATCAATGCCTTTCCTGTAATCTATTATTCAAAAGGATGACATATGTCCTCTTTCATGCTGTTGTTTCGGTTGAGGCTCCGGGACCCTCTTATTAAAAAGGCCTGAGGATAAATAAGTGTACTGGGTGTCTAATCAATGTTTTTTTCTATTTCCCGGTTGCAACTAATGATCTCTGGGTTTCTAAAATCAATGCCTTTCCTGTAATCTATTATTCAAAAGGATGACATATGTCCTCTTTCATGCTGTTGTTTCGGTTGAGGCTCCGGGACCCTCTTATTAAAAAGGCCTGAGGATAAATAAGTGTACTGGGTGTCTAATCAATGTTTTTTTCTATTTCCCGGTTGCAACTAATGATCTGTGGGTTTCTAAAATCAATGCCTTTCCTGTAATCTATTATTCAAAAGGATGACATATGTCCTCTTTCATGCTGTTGTTTCGGTTGAGGCTCCGGGACCCTCTTATTAAAAAGGCCTAAGGATAAAGAAGTGTACTGGGTGTCCAATCAATGTTTTTTTCTATTTCCCGGGTCATATAAATGATCTCTGGGATTCTAAAATCAATGCCTTAACTGTAATCAATTGTTCACAAGGATGCCATATGTCCTCTTTCATGCTGTTGTTTCTGTTGAGGCTCCGGGAGCCTCTTATAAAAAGGCCTAAGGATAAAGAAGTGTGCTGGGTGTCCAATCAATGTTTTTTTTTATTTCACAGTTGCAAAAAAATTATCTATGGCTTTGTAAAATCTATGCCTTACCTGTCATCTACTGTTCAAAAGGATGCCATATCTCCTCTTTCCTGCTGTTGTTTTTGTTGGGGGTCCGGAACACTATTCTAAAAAGGCCGAAGGAGAACGACCTGTACTGTATTGGGTGTCCAATCATGTTTTCAATTTCACAGTTCATAATAAATATCGCCGTGTAACTAAAATCAATGCCATACCTGTACTCTGTTGTTCAAAAGGATGGCATATGTGGTGTTTCATTCTGTTGTGGTTGTTGAGGGTCGTGGCCGTGGGACAGCGTATAAAACGGCTGAAGGAGAACAACCTGTACAGCCTTGCTCCTCTTTTTAGGCAGGCCAGCTCTTTTCATACATGCCCACAGACTCTGTAACGCATGCCTCTTTTAGGGAGAGGTGCAGCCATAATGCAGGGTCAGAACCTCTGCCTGCAACTGTTATACTCTATTTTGCGAAAGGAAGTAACCTTACCATGGTTCCCTGCACGCACGTATTGTTGTTATATTTTGGTGAGGCTAATCATGATGGCCATGTAGACCACCACCACTGAGAGTCCTGGAAGTAACAGGGATGAGATGAAAGAGCTAAGAATAGTAGAACTTGAAACAACAGAGTTAGCCATGGGTGTTAGTGCAAGACCGCTTGGCTTTTTTTTGGCTTTGGATGCGGCTATTCATGCAGGCCATATAGAGCTGCCACCATTCGGTGTTGTATCAGGTATTAAACTAATAAGAACAGTACTACCAAAATACAGCCAATGAAGGGCCTTATGAAGACTGAGCCAAGGATGGATTGTAGTATTTGGTTAGGCTAATCATGATGGCCATGTAGACCACCACCGAGAGTCCTGGAAATAACAGGGATGATGAGATGAAAGTGCTAAGAATAGTACTACTTGAAACAACAGAGTTAGCCATGGGTGTTAATCCAAGACCGCTTGGATTTATTTTTGTATTGGGTGCGGCTAATCATGCAGGCCATATAGAGCTGCCACCATTCGGTGTTGTATCAGCTATAAAAATAATAAGAACTGTACTATCAAAATACAGCCAATGAAGGGCCTATGAAGACTGAGCAAAGGTTGGATTGTAGTATTTTGTTCTGCTAATCATGATGGCCATGTAGACCACCCGTAACAGGGATGAAAGTGCTAAGAATAGTATAAATTGAAACAACCGAGTTAGCCATGGGTGTTAGTCTAAGACCACTCTGCTTTTTTTGGGGTTTGGGTGCAGCTAATCATGAAGGCCAGATAGACCTGCCACCATTTGGTGTTGTAACAGGTACTAAACTGCAAAGAACATTACTACTTTATACAACCTACTTACCATGGGTCCCAGAGCATATGTTTGGTTATTATATTTTGTAAGGGTAATCATGCAGGCCATATAGACCTCCACCGATAGGGTGAGTATGAGTAACAGCTATTAAAATGCGAAGGACATTACTAATTAACACAACATAGTTACCATGGGTCACAGACCAAGAGCAGATGTCTTATTATTATATTTTGTATGGGTAATCATCCAGGCCGTATAGACCTCACCAAATAGGGGGAGTTACAGAGATTAAAGTGCTAAGAATGGTAGTACTTAAAACATAACCTAGTTAAAATGGGTACCAGACCGCATGTCTTATTATTATATTTTTTCAGGGTAATCAGGCAGGCCATATAGAACACCCCCAATAGGGGGGGGGGGAACAGGGATTAAAGTGCTAAGAGAAGTACTAATTAACACAAGCTAGTTATCATGGGTCCAACACCGTGTGTCTTGATGTTATACTTTGTCAGAGTAATCATGCAGGCCATATAGACCTCCCTTGATAGGGGGAGTAACAGGGATTACAGTTATAAGAATAGTACTACTTAAACACAACCTAATTACCATGGGTCCAAGACCAGATGTTTCATTATTATACTTTGTCAGGCTAATCATGTAGGCCATATAGAGCTCCAACAAAAGGGGGGGTAAGAGGGATTCAAGTGATAAGAAAAGTTTTACTTAACACAACAAAATTACCATGGGTCCCAGACCGCGTGTCTTGTTGTTATACTTTGTCAGGGTAATCATAACCTACCAAAATACAGCCAATGAAGGGCCTTATGAAGACTGAGCCAAGGATGGATTGTAGTATTTGGTTAGGCTAATCATGATGGCCATGTAGACCACCACCGAGAGTCCTGGAAATAACAGGGATGATGAGATGAAAGTGCTAAGAATAGTACTACTTGAAACAACAGAGTTAGCCATGGGTGTTAATCCAAGACCGCTTGGATTTATTTTTGTATTGGGTGCGGCTAATCATGCAGGCCATATAGAGCTGCCACCATTCGGTGTTGTATCAGCTATAAAAATAATAAGAACTGTACTATCAAAATACAGCCAATGAAGGGCCTATGAAGACTGAGCAAAGGTTGGATTGTAGTATTTTGTTCTGCTAATCATGATGGCCATGTAGACCACCCGTAACAGGGATGAAAGTGCTAAGAATAGTATAAATTGAAACAACCGAGTTAGCCATGGGTGTTAGTCTAAGACCACTCTGCTTTTTTTTGGGTTTGGGTGCAGCTAATCATGAAGGCCAGATAGACCTGCCACCATTTGGTGTTGTAACAGGTATTAAACTGCAAAGAACAGTACTACTTTATACAACCTACTTACCATGGGTCCCAGAGCATATGTTTGGTTATTATATTTTGTAAGGGTAATCATGCAGGCCATATAGACCTCCACCGATAGGGTGAGTATGAGTAACAGCTATTAAAATGCGAAGGACATTACTAATTAACACAACATAGTTACCATGGGTCACAGACCAAGAGCAGATGTCTTATTATTATATTTTGTATGGGTAATCATCCAGGCCGTATAGACCTCACCAAATAGGGGGAGTTACAGAGATTAAAGTGCTAAGAATGGTAGTACTTAAAACATAACCTAGTTAAAATGGGTACCAGACCGCATGTCTTATTATTATATTTTTTCAGGGTAATCAGGCAGGCCATATAGAACACCCCCAATAGGGGGGGGGGGAACAGGGATTAAAGTGCTAAGAGAAGTACTAATTAACACAAGCTAGTTATCATGGGTCCAACACCGTGTGTCTTGATGTTATACTTTGTCAGAGTAATCATGCAGGCCATATAGACCTCCCTTGATAGGGGGAGTAACAGGGATTACAGTTATAAGAATAGTACTACTTAAACACAACCTAATTACCATGGGTCCAAGACCAGATGTTTCATTATTATACTTTGTCAGGCTAATCATGTAGGCCATATAGAGCTCCAACAAAAGGGGGGGTAAGAGGGATTCAAGTGATAAGAAAAGTTTTACTTAACACAACAAAATTACCATGGGTCCCAGACCGCGTGTCTTGTTGTTATACTTTGTCAGGGTAATCATAACCTACCAAAATACAGCCAATGAAGGGCCTTATGAAGACTGAGCCAAGGATGGATTGTAGTATTTGGTTAGGCTAATCATGATGGCCATGTAGACCACCACCGAGAGTCCTGGAAATAACAGGGATGATGAGATGAAAGTGCTAAGAATAGTACTACTTGAAACAACAGAGTTAGCCATGGGTGTTAATCCAAGACCGCTTGGATTTATTTTTGTATTGGGTGCGGCTAATCATGCAGGCCATATAGAGCTGCCACCATTCGGTGTTGTATCAGCTATAAAAATAATAAGAACTGTACTATCAAAATACAGCCAATGAAGGGCCTATGAAGACTGAGCAAAGGTTGGATTGTAGTATTTTGTTCTGCTAATCATGATGGCCATGTAGACCACCCGTAACAGGGATGAAAGTGCTAAGAATAGTATAAATTGAAACAACCGAGTTAGCCATGGGTGTTAGTCTAAGACCACTCTGCTTTTTTTTGGGTTTGGGTGCAGCTAATCATGAAGGCCAGATAGACCTGCCACCATTTGGTGTTGTAACAGGTATTAAACTGCAAAGAACAGTACTACTTTATACAACCTACTTACCATGGGTCCCAGAGCATATGTTTGGTTATTATATTTTGTAAGGGTAATCATGCAGGCCATATAGACCTCCACCGATAGGGTGAGTATGAGTAACAGCTATTAAAATGCGAAGGACATTACTAATTAACACAACATAGTTACCATGGGTCACAGACCAAGAGCAGATGTCTTATTATTATATTTTGTATGGGTAATCATCCAGGCCGTATAGACCTCACCAAATAGGGGGAGTTACAGAGATTAAAGTGCTAAGAATGGTAGTACTTAAAACATAACCTAGTTAAAATGGGTACCAGACCGCATGTCTTATTATTATATTTTTTCAGGGTAATCAGGCAGGCCATATAGAACACCCCCAATAGGGGGGGGGGGGGAACAGGGATTAAAGTGCTAAGAGAAGTACTAATTAACACAAGCTAGTTATCATGGGTCCAACACCGTGTGTCTTGATGTTATACTTTGTCAGAGTAATCATGCAGGCCATATAGACCTCCCTTGATAGGGGGAGTAACAGGGATTACAGTTATAAGAATAGTACTACTTAAACACAACCTAATTACCATGGGTCCAAGACCAGATGTTTCATTATTATACTTTGTCAGGCTAATCATGTAGGCCATATAGAGCTCCAACAAAAGGGGGGGTAAGAGGGATTCAAGTGATAAGAAAAGTTTTACTTAACACAACAAAATTACCATGGGTCCCAGACCGCGTGTCTTGTTGTTATACTTTGTCAGGGTAATCATAACCGCCATATAGACCTCCACCAATAGGGGGAGTTACAGGGCTGAAAGTGCGAAGAATAGTACTACTTAACACAACCTAGTTGGGTCCAAGAACGCATGTTTAATTATTAGACTTTATCAGGGTAATTATATATCTAACAAATCTATCTATTTATCTTCTATCGATTCTATCTAACTATCAATCTATGTATATCTATCTATCCTATCTATCAATCTATCTTCTGTCCGGGATGTTTTGAGACAGCCACTTTGGGAATGTTAGTTGATTTAGGCCCATTATGGCTTAAAAGCAGACTCTGCATAAACTATGTAATTTTCCATGGGAGTTTTGCCAGGGATCCCCCTCCAGCATGCGACAGTCCAGGTGTTAGTACCCTTGAAATAACTTTTCCATCACTATTGTGGTCAGAAAGAGTCCTTGTAGGTTTTAAAGTTTGCCTGCCTATTGAATTCAATGGCGGAATTTTAGGTTTGCGACATCACTACTGATAACTAAATCAGTGTGTCTGAAAATAGCAACACACAACAGCACTTTTTATAGATTTAGACTAGCCATAAGTAATAGCCATAAAATGCATAGAGATAAAAAAAATAACATTCTAAAGTGAGGGAATGGTATCTAATTGAAAAACCAAATGTGTAAAGTGTCGGGAAATCCAATCTGTAGCTGTAAAACAAAAACGCAGATTTCATATTTGTTTTATTTTAACTCATGTGCCAACTATAGCAAGCTGGTCTCAGATCTTAACTATTTAATTGCCACTGTCTAAAAATACACATTAAATCGAAAACAAATTGTAGTTGACTTGAATAGATAACCCAAAGATGTCAACGATTCCAAATCTTTTTTTAATTTAAAGGAATAGTTTAGTCAAAATTAAAGTTTCATGATTCAAATAGAGCATGCAATTTTAAGTAACTTTCTAATTTACTCCTAGTATCAAATTTTCTTTGTTCTCTTGCTATTTTTATTTGAAAAAGCAGGAATGTATGCATAGGAGCTGGCCCATTTTTTGGTTCAGCACCTGGGTAGCGCTTGCTAATTGGTGTCTAAATGTAAACAACAATCAGCAAGCGCTACCCAGGTGCTGAACCAAAAATTGGGGCAGCTCCTAAGATTAAATTCAAATAAAGATAGCAAGAGATCAAAGAAAAATTGATTATAGAAGTAAATTAGAAAGTTGCTTAAAAAGGCATGCTCTGTCTGAATCATGAAAGTTTCATTTTGACTAGACTATTCCTTTAATCATCCTTCCCTTTTCATAAGTATTAGTTCTTTGTCTCATACTTTTAATAATACCTGTGAAAGGATCAACGTAATTTTAGGCTGTGAATTTATTTGTTTTGTCTGATGTCAGTGTTATCATTCATAGCATCTATCCTAGACATATTACTTCAGTCAAATAAAATTAAAACACTCAGTTCTGAATTGCAAATTAATTGATTCTAACATGATACAGTTTTATGTATAATCTTATAAAATGATGTCCCTTGAAGTCTGAATATACAAACATTTTTTTAATAAAAATTTTGTCGGTGATGCTGAATTTGATTATTTCTCCTTGTGTATTTAAGGTTACATAAATTAATTAAAATTATCTCAGAGAAGTTCCATGAATTTTTAAGTTACCTTTGCACTGCATTTTCCATCAAATATGAACTTATTATAAATTCAATCTTCCTGGAGGCAATGTTCACATTAGTAAGATCTTAAAATATTATTCTTGGCCAGTACAAAATAACTCATTTTATTACAATGTGTCCATTATTGTCTGACATGCATTGTGAATAATAAGAATTATTGATTTTTCAGCAAGATTATCTAAAGATTATTCAGATGAGGAAACCTTTTTTTTGTATATTTTTTTAAAAAGGTTATAGCTCATACAGCACATTTACAGGAAACCTTCTGTACATTGGCATTATAGTTCATCATAATTATAGTTTTAAGGACATCGATAGGGGTCAATGTGAGTTCAGCTTCTGAGTTTGCAAAATAAACTTTCAAAGTGACTGCGGTATAGACTTCGTGTACATAGCATTTATGTCGTTATGCTGCAAACTGATTTGCTTAAAGGGACACTGAACCCAATTTTTTTCTTTTGTAATTCAGAAAGAGCATGCAATTTTAAGCAACTTTCTAATTTACTCCTATTATCAATTTTTCTTCGTTCTCTTGTTATCATTATTTGAAAAAGAAGGCATCTAAGCTTTTTTTTGGTTTCAGTACTCTGGACAGCACTTTTTTATTGGTGGATGAATTTATCCACCAATCAGCAAGGACAACCCAGGTTGTTCACCAAAAATGGGCCGGCATCTAAACTTACATTCTTGCATTTCAAATAAAGATACCAAGAGAATGAAGAAAATTTGATAATAGGGGTAAATTAGAAAGTTGCTTAAAATTGCATGCTCAATCTGAATCACGCAGTAAACATTTTGGTTACAGTGTCCCTTTAATGTCTTAGGAAATACTTTAGCAATTTAAATCCAATTGTCAAAATGTAATGTAAATTGAAAGGATATACATTGCAAGGGCTAGATTTAGAGTGGAATGCTAACAATTACACGCAAGCGAAAAGGGGTTTATATTGGTTGTTTGCACGTTTCAGGTTTTTTGCTTCAAGTTGAAAGTAAACGCAGTTGCTTGAGTGAACTTGATGTTAACTCTTTTCTGGATAGCGCTACCTTGGAGCTCTGGGGTAACTGTTTCACAATAAAAACAAAGTGTCACAAAACACATCAAATTTACATTGCAAAGTACTGTTACACTGAAAATTACACTTTTATTAAATTATTCAAAAACATATTGCACAAAAAAGTTATAAGGGCTCAAATATATGAGATCTCAGGTGTTAGGGAAAAAAAAAGGCAGGCAAAGGGCTTTAACATAGAGATACATACATATACATGTCTAAATATGTATATCTACTGTATGTATATATGTATATATGTATATATATATATATATATATATATATATAAACGCAATATTCATATTAAATAAAGTGTTATACTGTGTATTTACTGTAAATATTTTACATTCCATATAGCAGAATATGTTCTAAGTATTTCTAAATGGATATTTATATATATATATATATATATATATATATATATATATATATATATATATATATATACAGTATGTGTGTATATATATATATATATATATGTTTGTGCAAAAAAAAACCCATTATATATATGTAGAAATGTCTTTTTATTAATAAATAGAACATATTCTGCTATGTGAAGAACATTTAAATGTGAAATATTCATATATTTTCTTGTTGGGTTAGCGCACTTGTGAATATGTGATTGGGTTTGTGTGTGAGTAGGGTGTTTTTTTCCCACTTTTTTGCTCCATTGACTTCTATGGGGGAATATGTTACAGTTTACTTTCAACGTGTAATATGAGAGATACCCAACACGTGCAAAAAGTGTACTTCTAGCGGAGTTAATTCTTGAGCTGGAGCGTTAAATACAGCTCCACTTGTAATCTGGCCCCAAATGTTATTTCCTAAGACTTTCCTCATATTTTCTTGATATTACGTTACAGTGCTTTCATCTTTTTAAATGTCTTTTCTTTCTGCAATCACATCATTGTTAAAGAGAAAGTAATGATTGGTGTTCTTTTTTATTTGCTGCCAATTGAAATCCAAAAATCTTGATTTTAATAAACGCCATTTTCATATTTTCAATATGAAGAATCTTATGTCACAATCTGAAAGCAATACATTTTTTTTTTTTAAATTGGAAAAAAACATCACAGTAGAAAGAGTTTTTCATTTAAAAAAAAATAAATAATAAATAAATAAAGTAATATTTTTATGCCGTTATTCAGCAAAGACAAACTCCATTCAGTAAAGTAAAATGGTAAACTTTTAGTGAGATTTTTGGGTCACAGCAGACCGTTCTTCTTCTTGGGAACTACTATGATGGTATCATTTAAATTAACTCCTTTGTCACCAATGTGAGGGATATTTATTGATCCAATGATGTTATGGACCCCTGAGTTATAGAAACCTATTTATAGAAATAGGTTCTTATAATTGCCAACCATCCTTGTGCAGAATTTGAAAAAGTATTGATCTGTTTACATCTTTATCTGTTTACTATAAGGAATTTAGGCAAATTGATAGGCACTGTTTTAAGAATACAATATTATATACAGTACATATTTACACACACACACACATATATATATATATATATATATATATATATATTGTGGTCATGACTAATTTTGTACTATTTGTTTCATTAATAGAAGCATCATCTGCTCTAAACTTATTTACTTTTCAAGTGTACCTTTGCTAAACTCTAAACAAAAAGCTTAAAATACACTGGGACAGTTTTTTAAGTTCCCCTTTTATTTTACGCAGAATCGCCTAGATTTAGAGTTTGGCGGTAGCCGTCAAAACCAGCGTTAGAGGCTCCTAACGCTGGTTTTTACCGCCCGCTGGAATTTGGAGTCAGTAAGGAAAGGGTCTAACGCTCACTTTCCAGCCTCGACTTTTCAATACCGCATATCCCCTTACGTCAATTGTGTATCCTATCTTTTCAATGTGATCTTTCTAACGCCGGTATTTAGAGTTGTGGCTGAAGTGAGCGTTAGAAATCTAACGACAAAACTCCAGCCGCAGCAAAAAGTCAGGAGTTAAGAGCTTTCTGGGCTAACGCCGGTTCATAAAGCTCTTAACTACTGTGCTCTAAAGTACACTAACACCCATAAACTACCTATGTACCCCTAAACCGAGGTTCCCCCACATCGCCGCCACTCTATTAAAATTTTTTAACCCCTAATCTGCCGACCGCAAACCGCCGCCACCTACGTTATCCCTATGTACCCCTAATCTACATAATATTTATTAACCCCTAATCTGCCGCCCCCAACGTCGCCGCCACCTACCTACACTTATTAACCCCTAATCTGCCGACCGGACCTCACCGCTACTATAATTAATGTATTAACCCCTAATCCGCCTCACTCCCGCCAATCAGATTGAGCTTGCATTCTATTGGCTGATAGGAACAGCCAATAGAATGCAAGCTCAATCTGATTGGCTGATCGGATCAGCCAATCGGATTGAACTTGAATCTGATTGGCTGATTCCATCAGACAATCAGAATTTTCCTACCTTAATTCCGATTGGCTGATAGAATCCTATCAGCCAATCGGAATTTGAGGGACGCCATCTTGGATGATGTCCCTTAAAGGAACCATCATTCGTCGGGAAGTCGTCGGTGAAGATGGATGTTCCGCGTAGGCGGGATGAACATGGATCCGGAAGAAAGAAGATTGAAGATGCCGCTTTATAGAAGACTTCAGTCGGATCATGGACCTCTTCAGCTCCCGCTTGGATGAAGACTTCAGCCGGATCATGGACATCTTCAGCCCCCCGCTTGGCTTGGATCAAGACATCGGAGGCTCTTCTGGACCGATCGGGACCCGGTGTGGTGAAGACATCTTCATCTTCATGGGCTTAGTGTTAGGTTTATTTAAGGGGGGTTTGGGTTAGATTAGGGGTATGTGGGTGGTGGGTTGTAATGTTGAAGGGGTATTGTATGTTTTTTTTTTACAGGCAAATGAGCTGAATTCTTTGGGGCATGCCCCGCAAAGGGCACTTTTCTGGGCTGGTAAGGTAAAAGAGCTTTTCTATTTTAATTTTAGAATAGGGTAGGGCATTTTTTTATTTTGGGGGTCTTTGTTATTTTATTAGGGGGCTTAGAGTAGGTGTAATTAGTTTAAAATTGTTGTAATATTTTTCTAATGTTTGTAAATATTTTTTTATTTTTTGTAACTTAGTTCTTTTTTATTTTTTGTACTTTAGTTAGTTTATTTAATTGTATTTATTTGTAGGTATTGTATTTAATTAATTTATTGATAGTGTAGTGTTAGGTTTAATTGTTGATAATTGTAGGTATTTTATTTAATTAATTTATTGATAGTGTAGTGTTAGGTTTAATTGTAACTTAGGTTAGGATTTATTTTACAGGTAATTTTGTAATTATTTTATCTAGGTAGCTATTAAATAGTTATTAACTATTTAATAGCTATTGTACCTGGTTAAAATAATTACAAAGTTACCTGTAAAATAAATATTAATCCTAAAATAGCTACAATATAATTATAATTTATATTGTAGCTATATTAGGGTTTATTTTACAGGTAAGTATTTAGCTTTAAATAGGAATAATTTATTTAATAAGAGTTAATTTATTTCGTTAGATTTAAATTATATTGAACTTAGGGGGGTGTTAGGGTTAGGGTTAGACTTAGCTTTAGGGGTTAAAAAATTTATTAGAGTAGCGGTGAGGTCCGGTCGGCAGATTAGGGGTTAATAATTGTAGGTAGGTGGAGTCGACGTTGTGGGGGGCAGATTAGGGGTTAATAAATATAATATAGGGGTCGGCGGTGTTATGGGCAGCAGATTTGGGGTACATAGGAATAATGTAGGTTGCGGCGGTGTACGGAGCGGCAGATTTGGGGTTAATAATAATATGCAGGGGTCTGTGATAGCGGGGGCGGCAGATTAGAGGTTAATAAGTGTAAGGTTAGGGGTGTTTAGACTCGGGGTACATGTTAGGGTGTAAGGTGCAGACTTAGGAAGTGTTTCCTCATAGGAAACAATGGGGCTGCGTTAGGAGCTTAACGCTGCTTTTTTGCAGGTGTTAGGTTTTTTTTCAGCTCAAACTGCCCCATTGTTTCCTATGGGGGAATCGTGCACAAGCACATTTTTGAAGCTGGCCGCGTCCGTAAGCACCGCTGGTATCGAGAGTTGCAGTGGCGGTAAATTATGCTCTACGCTCCTTTTTTGGAGCCTAACGCACTGAAAACGCAGCCATTCTGTGAACTCTAAATACCAGCGGTATTTAAAAGGTGCGGGGAAAAAAAAGCATGCGTTAGCTACGCGGGTCGTTACCGACAAAACTCTAAATCTAGCCGAATGTGAGCAAACATGTTTTTATAATGCCTTCATACTCAAGAGATCCCTTTAGAGCATTCAACTTAAAAACAATAATTTAGCTGGTGGTTAACTTATTTTGCAAATGACATTCAGAACATATTAATGTCATCTCTAAATAAACAGGTATCATAGCATTTATCATATTATTACTCACAGGTGTAAAAGGGAAAATACATTAGCAAAGATATAATAATTAATTCCTCAAACATAATTTTTTTATTTAGATAACTAAAACTTAAGGCCAACCAAGGCAGTCAAGGTATATTTGTATCAGTATCAGATACACCAGCTCACCCCTGTATTTCCTCCCAGATCTCTCTAGTCATTCTCCTTGCACAACCACTACCCTTGACTTCGCCCTTATTTCCCTTCTGCTAGTCTATATGACTCTTATGGTTCAGAAAGCACCAAAACATCTTCAGTTCACCTTCCTTTCATACTCTTTAACCAAAACAATGAGTATCCCTCTATTGTCAATCCCCAGTTGGGAAAACTCTCTTTTCTTTTGGAGATCCATTAACTTCAGATGCGTGACTTGGTTCTTATAGTCCATTTGCACAAAGGTTGTTTAGCACATAGGAGGGTTTCTAGCTATAAACTGATCCTGGACATATAGAGACTTGGGAGATACAAGTGAGGGAAATGGAGGCAACTGCAGTCAGGCATTTCTGCCAAATTAAATCTAAAAATATAAAACCAAGCAAAGAGCACACACACCACTTATGACAATTATACCCATCAATATCTGTTATTTTTTTTTTTTTTCCAGCAAGATCCAAATTTAAACGAAATATACAGTTTATATTGAGACTTTACTTTATGTGATTCAGATTAAGATTCAAGGGCACATTTTGGGATACATCAGGTACATAAGTAAAAAATTTCTCCCCAAAACCGTGCAGACTTTCCTTAGGATGCTAAGTGGTAAACTTATCCATTCTGTTTTGTAAAGCCAGCAGTTGTAATTCTCCAGAAATCCAACTGATGGCAACAGCAGTATTATTCATCATTTACTAGCATAAGAATAATTATTTTAAATACTGAAATAAATATTCTTTAAGTTTTAGTTTCTAAAGATTGGTTTAGTTTCTATAAAGTAATGACTGCTGTTTAGTTGAAACCTAGGTTCCCTTATCTAACCTCTTCTATTAAGGACAATAAGGGACAGGTATGAAAGAGTCATTAAATTGATATTTATAACTGCTACTAACTTGCCTCACTAGGGAACAGGAAATAAGAGGAGAAAAGTTTTTTTAGGATAGCTACATTACAACATTGTGATACCCATTACCTAAAAATAAAAATAGAAACAAGAAATAGGAAAAAGTATATAACAAAGCTTTTTACTACTCATAATTCATTTGGCACCTAAATCTACAAGACCCAAATAAAAATGGCCCATTACAGGTGAATACTATTTCCTCAGTAAAGAAGAAAAAAAGAAAGTGCACATCCGATTCAAGGTAGGGGGTATTTTATTCAAAGCAGCACACGCTAGTAATGAACTTACTAGATGTAAAATAGAAAACAGCAGAGTTAATATTAGAATACAGCTTCACCAAGACCCAAGGCAACGGTAGATACAAGGCGTCCGTCTGAAGATATTCAAAAGTTCCCGGCAAAGTGAGCGATGCTTTCACCAAAGGGATACGTCATCAAACCGCCTTGCGTCTGTGTCTACAGATGCCCAGAACAGCCACAATACCTCAACGCGTTTTGCCGGTGACACCCCGGCTTTTTCAAGAGTAGTAGGCTGTAGTGATGTCAGTCCTTATAAATCTATCAGCATGGTTCCGATTGGTCCACAGAGATGTCACATGCAGATATTAATTAAAAGGTAAATAAACAGACTGAACAGGTACAATTAATGACATTTAAAAACTTTAAAATTTAGAAACAAAGATAATTCTAGGTGCACACTAAAAATCCTAAACAGTTAATAACCAATTGATTGCTACATAAAAACAAAATTTACATAAAAAACTTTTATATATAAAAATTATTATTGTTAATATATACATATATGTACACAATTACAAATTAATATTATATACATATATGCACACAGTAAAAGACCTTCAATGAGAATAAAATTGCAGGATGCAAATGGAAGAATTCATAGTATATAATAGATGATGAGTAATTAATTAATAAATGCTCCATAATCCATAATCCACATAACATAATTCATAATAGTTACATAAGGAACTAACATTACATGAATAAATATTTACTATTTCCTACCTAAAAAAACAATGCTATTATAGAAAAGCTTGAACATCAAGATCAATATTCAAACCGAGAGGTGTAAGGCTTTTTAGCCTATATATCCACTCAGTTTCTTTTCTCCTTAAATGAAGTAACCTATTGGTGGTGCCCGGTGGGACCCAATCTATTATTTGTATGTTTAAACCCCTAGTGTCACTACCATGTACGTTGGTAAAATGTACGGGTACACTATGTTTGTCAAAATGTATTTTAATATTGTATAAATGTTTGCTGAATCTCTTAGATGTTTTTCTTTTTGTGCGACCAATATAAATATGGTCACACTTACAGGAAAGCAAATATACTGTATAAGTTGTTTGGCAGTTACATCTATGTTTCATGCTGAAACTTTCTGTCCCATTATAATTGAAAAAGAGATCCCCTCTTTTAACAAAAGGGCACATTGCGCAAAGTATTTTATTGCATTTAAATGTACCTTTGGGGGCTGATACCCAATTTACTAGGCTACCTCTGGAGATAGATGGAACTTCACTATGTTCCCTTAATTTACTGGGAGCTAGGTGATTTCTAAGATTTTTACTTTTCTTGAATGTTATAATAGGTCTATCCCCTATTGAACTGCCTAGGATGGGGTCAGATTTTAAAATTCCCCAATGTTTGTTTTAAACCTTGTTTATTATTGGAGCCCCTTCATTAAAACTTGTTATAAAATTAACTTTATTATTATCTTTAGAATCAAGATTGTTATCTAAATTAGTATGATGAGGTCTTTTATTTCTAGCTAACAGTTTATTTCTGTCACACAGTTCTGCTTTATTTTTAGCTTTTTTTAGGGTATCTAAATCATAACCCTTTTTAATGAATTTATCATCTAATATACTTACTTCTTTTTCAAAGTCCTCAAAATTAGTGCAATTGCGTTTAACACGAATATACTGACTGACTGGTATGTTGCTTTTCCAACTATTTAAATGAGCACTATTTGCATGAACAAAGCTGTTTTTGTCCACTGTTTTTCTAAAATTACGGACAGATACCCTATTTCTTATTTCATCTGTGAACAAAATAATATTCAAAAATTCAATGCTTTTATCAGAATTATTACCAGTGAACTTCAGATTATTGTTATTATTATTGATGTATTCAGTAAATTCAGTTAATAATTCTTCAGAACCTTTCCAAAGACTTATTACATCATCTATATATCTGAAGTACTCCAGCATATTCTTACTAAAAGGATTGTTATTCCAAATGAACCATTTCTCAAAGTTATCCATAAAAAGATTTGCGTACGATGGGGCAAATGTTGTCCCCATCGCCGTCCCTTTTAATTGTAAATAAAATTTACCTAAAAATTCAAAATAATTATGTGATAAAATAAACATAATACAATCCAATATAAATGAAAGATGAATTTCAGGAATATCATATCCAGTAAATGCTTCCCTTATGGCCTCTAAACCCTTCTTATGTGGGATGACCGTGTATAATGATGACACATCAAATGTTGCCCACCTTAGATCATCCTCCCAAGTCCGTCCCTCAAAATTTTTAATTGTTTCTGCGGTATCCTTGAAATAAGCCCTGGTTTTAATTACCAGGGGTTGCAAAAAATAGTCCACATATTTGGACAGATTATGACACAAGGAACCAATGCCAGAGATTATGGGATGTCCCGGTGGATTTACGAGATCTTTATGGATCTTGGGAAGATGGTGAAAGGTGGGCATTGATGGGTCAGAAGGCTTAATGAAATTTAATTCATCCTGATTGATAACGCATTGTTCTTTAGCTGTCCTTAGTAAAGAATCCAACTGTTTAGAAAACTCTAGAGTGGGGTTAAAGGTTAGACGTTTGTAGGTGAGATGATCACTAAGGATGTTATAGGCTTCACCTAAATAGGCATCGCGGTTTTGTATCACCAGACCACCGCCCTTATCTGCAGCTCTAAAAATTATATTATTATTTTTCGTTAATGTATTCAAAGCAGCTCTCTCTTTAATAGTAAGGTTATCATTATGTTTGTTTAATTTGCATTTGGTAAGTTCTAATTCAAGGTCCCTACACATCAATTTATTAAACAAAGAAAGTTGTTCATCTTGCATTTGATAAGGATAAAAACGTGATCTACCCTTAAAACTTGTATGTCTGATTTGCAGGTCCTCTTCATATAAAGATAGATCAAGTAAATCATTATCGATACTAGTATTAATATTGAAATTACTAGAATCTAAATTAGAATGTTCAAGAGTGTCTCCAATTTTCATTTCAAGACTTTTTAAGGTGCCAAGGGCTTCAATATCACCACCCTCCA
The DNA here is from genome assembly GCF_027579735.1 of Bombina bombina. Taxonomy (NCBI): domain Eukaryota; kingdom Metazoa; phylum Chordata; class Amphibia; order Anura; family Bombinatoridae; genus Bombina; species Bombina bombina. The sequence continues at coordinate 304,883,556 of NC_069500.1, read as the reverse complement.
AATAATTTCTATTACTGATTAGTTGCTCACAGCTCTTAGAATCTTTGAAAAAATATCTTTTGAGTGTCATCTTTCGGACGTATTTTTGTATGTCCATATAAACTTCAAACTTGTTGGGCTTTGATTTCGGGGCAAAATTGAGGCCTTTTCCCAACAACCTGACATCATCATCAGTCAGGACTACATCAGAACGATTCACAATGTCTTTTTTCATGTATTCTAATTCAGCCTTCTTTTGTTCCCTCCTCTTAATTCTAAGTCCTCCTCTTCCCCCTCGTCGTGTTCTAGAGCTCTTTTTTGGGGTCTTTCTCTTGTGTCCCAATTTGTTGTCTTTCCCCACCCCAAGAGAGGTTTCTGTCCCTGTAATGGTTTGTTTGACCCCTGTCTAAAAAATATGTATGCACAGGGGACTTAGGTTTAGCTCCTAATCTGTTCCATGTCGAACGATTGGGGGTGGAGGGGACATTATAGTCACTCAACACTTTGTATCTATATACATTAGCACAATGGTTAAAATCTCTTTTATTTTTAGAAAACTGGCTTTTATGACTCTGTCTATTTCTTAAGTGTTGAGGCATAGTGTAGTCATCATTTCTTGATCTGAAATCATAAGAATTGTCTCTTTTGTGAGCACTACGATTCCTAGAGCGATTACGCCAAGGTAAATCCCTAGGACCATTATTTAAATGGTCTCCCCTGTATGGACCAGACTTTTCCCTTCTTTCACTCCAGGGCTCATCTCTCTTAAGGTTTTTAGTGTTACTAGCGATGTTAGTGTTTTGATTACCTTTTTTCCCTTTATTACCAATTGGTGTTTGTTTTTTATTGTTTCCTCAGTGCTTTTCTAATCAGAACATTGTCTCAATATTTCTACCTCAGTTAGTCTGAGTATATACTGTACTAGGGCGTGATTGCAATATGAAATCCCAACATAAATGACCGTTTCTTTTCTCATATCCTTCTGTGTCTTAACGGGACAATGAAAACCCTGTAATTACAATGCATTTCTATTGTTGCGTTATAGAATAACATATAAGCCAAGTCTAAAAATCTCCACTCACCCCTTGCCTTATTTGGAGGAACTAATTCTGATTTGTTTACGGAGAAGAAAAATCTAATCATGGTCATTATATCAGTATTAAATACATTGTTTAGTACTTGTCGTATACTGAAGACTATTAGGGTAAGATGAGTAGCAGGGTTAGCCTTAATAAGTTGGCAGTATGCGTTTCCAGTTCTGAAATGAAAGGGTGAAAAATAAATTATGCAACGCTTTTTGGTGTTTACTGTCCCCTACAACAGTGTTTCCCAACCAAGTACCCCCAACAGGCCAGGTTTTTGTTATAACTGAATCAGTGCGCAGGTGAAGTAATTAGCTGATCAGTAACCATGGTTACAAACCTGCTCTCAAGTGAAAAGGATGTAGCCCCACAAGCAAATATCAGCAATTTTAAAAAGTTTTTTTTATTCCCAGGCTATGAGTAAAGATTACAACGTTTCAGGAATTTCCCCTTAATCATGCATTATGATTAAAGGGTAATTCCCAAAACATTGTAATCTTTGCTCATAGCCTGGGGGGAAAAAACGTTTTAAAATTGCTGATATCTGCGTGTGCGGCTACATTATTTTCACTTGTCTTTAAATTGATGTTGCAGACATCAGTGGCCTACACAGTAAGAGGTTTGGTGACTATGATGGACTTTTCTTCTGTTTGCTGTACAAATCTACTCTCAACCATCAGCTGATGATTTCACCTGTGCTCTAGTTCAGCTATAATGAAGACCTGGCCTGTTGGGGGTACTTGAGGACCGCGATTGAGAAACACTTCCCTACAAGACAAATGTGTATGTGACCCTTTTTTGCCAAAACATGAAAAGATGGTTTTGCAATCCAAGAAACCTTTGGCTAGATTACGAGTTGTGCGTTAGGGTAAAAAAGCAGCGTTAAGAGGTCTTAACGCTTCTTTTTTACACCCGGTGGTATTATGAGTCTTGCAGGTTTAGGGGCACTGCACACTTCTTTGGCCTTACTGCAAAACGACTTACGTAAACTTTGTAAAGTCTTTTTTCTATGGAACTTCCATAGCGCCGGTATTACGAGTCTGTCCTGGGAGGCCAAAAAGTGAACGGTACTCCCTACCCTGTCAAGGGTCCTAACGCATTTAAAAGTCAGTAGTTAAAAGTTTTATGGTACAATGCCGTAACATAAAACTCATAACTAAAGTGCTAAAAAGTACACTAACACCCATAAACTACCTATTAACCCCTAAACCGAGGCCCTTCGGCATTGCAAACACTATAATAAAAATTTTAACCCCTAATCTGCAGCTCCGGACACGGCCGCCACCTACATTGCCCTCAACGTCGCCGCCACTATATTAAAGTTATTAAGCTCTAAACCTAAGTCTAACCCTAAACCTAACACCCACTAACTTAAATAAAATTTCAATACATCTAAATAAATATTCCTATCATTAACTAAACATTTACCTATAAAATAAACCCTAAGCTAGCTACAATATAACTAATAGTTATATTGTAGCTATCTTAGGGTTTATTTTTATTTTGCAGGCAAGTTTGTATTTATTTTAACTAGGTAGAATAGTTATTAAATAGTTATTAACTATTTAATAACTACCTAGTTAAAATAAAGACAAATTTACATGTAAAAAAAAACCTAACCTAAGTTACACTAACACCTAACACTACAATATAATTAAATAAATTAACTAAATTAACTAAAATTACCTAAATTAAATTAGCTAAAGTACAACCCCCCCACACTAAATTACAGAAAATAATAAACAAATTACAGATATTTAAACTAATTACACCTAATCTAATAGCCCTATTAAAATATAAAAAGCCCCCGCAAAAATAAAAAAACCCTAGCCTAAACTTAACTACCAATAGCCCTTAAAAGGGCCTTTTGCAGGGCATTGCCCAAAGTAATCAGCTCTTTTACCTGTAAAAAAAATACAAACAACCCCCCCAACAGTAAAAACCACCACCCACACAACCAACCCCCCAAATAAAAACCTATCTAAAAAAACCTAAGCTCCTTATTGCCCTGAAAAGGGCATTTGGATGGGCATTGCCCTTGAAAGGGCAGTTAGCTCTTTTGCCGCCCAAACCCTAACCTAAAAATAAAACCCACCCAATACACCCTTAAAAAAAAACTAACACTGGGGGCGGAGCCTAGCCAGGATCTGTAATGGCTGCATATTAGCAGAGCTCCGTAGTCCCTAGTGCTAAATCGCAAATAACCTGGTTGACCCAATACTGCTAAACCCACTCACTGGATCAAGAAAGACTCCCTGACCTTTGGGGAACAGCAAGATACCTTCCCTTTGGAAAAGCGGTGAGCCTTGAAGGAGCTTAACAGGCACGGCAGCCTGTGCAGAGGCGCACACTGGGCCTGGCGGCTGATTGTAAAGAACCTTCGCAAACATACCCTGGAGGGTTCATCGCCACGGCCATCATTAAGCGGTGCACGCAGGGGACCTGAAGAGCTGCAGAAACGGAGCCGCATTATAATACTACCGTCAGTAACGGCAAAGCCGCGATCACGTGGCTTAGGCCGTGAAGAGGGCAACGCATACAGCATACCGCCATTGCAAGTGGCCACACACATAACGGGGGCTGACACCGGAGCATATACCTCCGCGATCTAGAGTACGGCCGTCAAAAGGGCTAAGTGTGACTGATTGGAGCGCAAAGGAATGAGGGTGAGTCCCGGAGGAGGCCTCCACACTGATACTCCCTTATAATACTCCTTTTTTGCTAGCAAGGCCCTGGGGGTCTGGTTGTTGCATGAGATAACAGACCTGCCCACTGGGACTCAGGGAATCCCCAAGCACAGGCAGATAAACTCGAGTAGGGGATAACACAACAATAAATAAAAACAACAAAAACAAAAAAAATATATCACCATAACAATAAAACAAATAGGCCATTTTGGAGAACAAGACTAGGCCTCAGTGACAGATCAGGTGCGCAACTGCAAGACACACTTGAGGATACATAAATAATAAAGACACGCACAAAACGGTGCAATACTGTGCAAAGAAAGGGAACTTTATAGATAGATATACAGACTCTCTGCCTGAAATGTCCACCAAAAGAAACCCTAAGCCTCCCAAAAGCACACAACCTACCATGATGGAGAACTTTTTGATACCCACAGACCAAACGCCTAGCAAAACAATGCAGGACTCTCAGGGGCCCTCAGTGACTGCACAGGTTCATGAGCATAGACCTAGCACTAACTCTCACAGTTATCTTACAAAAGAAGATATATTACACTTATCTTCTAAGGAAGACATTAAAAGTGCGATGCATGAATTCAAAAGTATGTTTAAAGAGGTCAAAAGGGACATTGCGGTTATGGATCACCGTGTCACACAGGTAGAGGAGAAACAGGAATCTCTTAGCTCCGACGTGCAACATCAGGCTAGCTTACAGCAGGCCCAGGAGGGCATGGTTCACTCCCTCATGGACCGCTTAGAGGACCTAGAAAACAGGAGCAGGAGGAGCAATCTGCGCCTCCGGGGCATACCTGAATCAGTGGATCCCCCAGAAATACAACTTTATATACAGGACTTTATCAGATTCCTAAAAAATAACCCCTCAGCACGAGAGGTACAAATAGAGCGTGCACACAGAGCTTTACGCCCTAGGCCACCAAACAGGGCTCCACCTAGGGACATAATTATTAAATTTTTGTCTTTTCGGGACAAAGAAGAAGTCCTCAAACTTGCTAGAAAAAGGCATCCAATCACTTTTAGAGGGGCAGACGTTCAAGTATATTCAGATCTGTGCCCCACTACGCTGCAAAAGAGGAGAGACATGAGATATATCACATCTGTGCTGAAGGAGAAGGGGATCCCTTACCGGTGGGGATTCCCCACCTGCCTCATTGCTACTAAAAATAATGCCTCACACATCCTCCGAGGTGTGGAAGATCTCCCCAATTTTAATCAAGCACTAGGACTGGAAATTGAACCGCCACATCAGGAAGAACCAGCTCGTAGAGCTCCGAATGCGATAATTCGGGAAGAAATACAGCAGATCCGTGGGTGAATTCAGAAAAATTTTCAAGGACTTTGCTTCTGCTTTGTTAATGTCCAGTTTTACTTTCTAGGACACTGACAATCGGTCTCAGGTAGCATCCGCTCCTGATGGACCTTGCCAAAGACAGGACTCTGTGCCCCTCTGTGAAATTATCAGGTCGTATATAACATGCTGTTTTATTGTTGTCTTTTGTTTAACAAAAAAAAAAAAAATTTTTATATATGTACTGCCACACTTGTGTTCAATAAGAGTATTGCACCAAAAGCCATATAGGTGTGATTGGCCCTTGCAATCTTACCGGAAATATTATTGCTAGTGATAGAATCTGATATACAGCCAGGCTAACTGATACTGTCTCTATCAAGCATCCCTTTTGGCTTAGTGGATACATCAACGCCCATCTCCCTATAGCAGAAGGCAGGGACTAACATAGCAGGTTATAATAGAATACACAAAAGGATCGCCCATTAGATAGTTTAAGAATGTACATAATTATATAAACAGGACCACCATGTTTAAGTGGATGGCAATGACACGAGCAGGCTGCAGTGTGGTGTTTGCCTTCCCGCCCGATTGAGTTAAGTATTTAGATATCCTGTCCCGATTCTTTACTGAGACACACGAGCTTGCTGGTTGGGCGGGAGGGTGGACACATAGCGCTGGGGCTGACAGAGGATTAACAGTAGATAACCTATAGAAACACATTTAAATATCCTTACAGGGGTTAATATATGACCAATACTAATAACCACTCAGGCCCAGATAGTATGGTCCCTAGAGAAGTAGAATGCAGAGCTGAGTAGCAGCGTTATGTTGACAATTAGATTAATTGGACATGAGGAAAGCACCTTAATTCACTCAAATCAACCTAAAGGGTCAACCAGATTTCTAAGCACAATGTTAATTAATCAAGTTCACATGCGATAAGCACAGGGACAACTACCCCTGAGTTTTTAAAGTAGTTTTGATAGAATTTATTAGTTTCAGGAACTGTTACTGTTTGTATTTGTTGTTCAAGGCTACGTTTTACAGTTTTTTTTTATTTTTTTTTAAGTGATACAAGTTCATTGTTGTTGTAGTCTTACTAGAGAAGACTCCTCTATCTCACATTCCCTACCCCCTTTAACCTTTCTAACCCCTTTCCCACATCTCTTTCCCCCTCTGCCCCCCCAAATATATATATATATATATATATATTTTTTTTTCTTTTTTTTTTTTTTTTTTTTTTTTTCTCTATCTCTTTTTCTTTTTTCATCCTTCCTCCCTGGGACTGCCATCTCGTCTCTCTCCCCCACGAAGCACTGCTGGACACAAGGGGTGGCCATGGCGACTCAGACTAATAGAAGCAAACCCCGACCAATTGAACTTATAACTGTTAACGCTAAGGGGCTTAATAGCCCCTCCAAGCGTGCCATAGTAATAAGGGACCTACAGAGAATGAATGGGGACATAGTCCTCATACAGGAAACGCATTTTGCAATAGCTCACAAACCAAATTGGCACAATCGTCGCTACCCAGTAGCATACTTTGCCTCAAGCTCCAAAAAAAAAAATGGGGTGGGGATCCTTTTTGGCGCGGGGGTTCCCTTCCAGCTATCACAAAGTTACAAAGACCCCGAGGGTAGATTTCTGATACTTACGGGCACTCTGTTTAACAAGCCCATCACGCTAGCCAACGTATACTGCCCGAACTCCTCCCAGCATCTCTTTCTTCAAAAAGTCTCCCGCAAATTACTTGAAATTCAAAAGGGCATTGTGTACCTGGGTGGGGACTTCAACGCCCCCCTGGATCCTGTCCTTGATACCTCCAACGGACTCTCCAGCGCTCCGCATAAAACACTCAAATGCATGTCCTCTACACTGTCGGAACTAAAGATTCATGACATTTGGCGTTTACACCACCCAATAGACAAGAATTTTACATTCTATTCACATCCGCACCGAAAATATTCCAGGATAGACTATTTATTTACAGACTCCACGGGATTAATTATCACTAAATCTAGTAGAATTTCCGCGATCACATGGTCCGACCACGCACCAGTAGGCTGTACTATTCAATGGCCCAGCAGGCCTGTCACTCCCTTTATATGGAGGCTTGATGATACACTCTTAGATGACCCAGTGTTTAACACTGAATTGAGAAAATCTATGACTGAATACTTCAGCCTGAACACGACAGTGGGGATGGATGAATCCGTCCTATGGGAAGCGCATAAGTGTACTATAAGGGGCCTCCTAATAACTCGCAAAGCGAGATTAAACAAAATGCGGTTAGAGAAATATAACAAGCTTATGCTACAGGTTAACACGGCTGAGCAATATCACAAACAGCGCCCCCGAGACGACTCGGGACTAGCACGACTATCCACGACTAGGAAGGACCTTCTGCAATTCTTGCAGGAGGACTATCAAAAACAGGCACTAAAATTGCGGCAGCTTTATTTTGAACAGGGTGACAAGCCTGGGAGGCTCCTAGCAAGAGCCATAGCCAGGAAAAAATTAAGAGCCCATATTCACCACATAGTGGACGCGGACGGAGGCATAAGGGCGGACGGCGATTCAATCGCTGCAGCCTTTAGAAGTTATTATGAATCACTTTACAACCTGAAAAACCCTGGCAGAGAGCAGGCGGCTCTTTCTGCACAGCAGATAACAGATGATGATACACTTCAATATCTGCTGGCCACTGACCTCCCGGAAATATCGGAGGGAGACAGAGAGCTCATGGAACAGCCAATCACACTTGAGGAAGTACAGAAAGCCATTAAAGACCTCCCGAGGGGCAAAAGCCCTGGGCCGGATGGCTTCGGATTGAAGTATTACAAAAAGTACTCGGATATCCTTGCCCCAAGGCTGACAAGTTTGTTCACGACCCTGTTTGAGACTCCCAGGCTTCCCAGCACCATGTTGGAAGCCTACATTGCGGTTATCCCTAAACCTGGGAAGCCACCTGACAAGCCTGAAAATTTCAGGCCAATATCTCTACTCAACTCAGACGTAAAGATCTTGGCGAAAATTGTAGCCGCCCGTCTGAATAGGCTTCTTCCAGGTCTCATCTCTGCTGACCAAGTAGGATTTATTCCTGCGCGTGAAGCCAGGGATAACACTCTTAAAGTACAACAGCTGATAACCTATGCCCATGTACATAAGCTTCCTCTTGTCTTGGTAACTACAGACGCAGAGAAGGCTTTTGACCGGGTTAGCTGGAAATTTATCCGACTGACATTGCAAAGGTTCGGATTTGGACCCGGTATCATCAATGTCATCATGTCCCTGTACTCGACCCCAAATGCGAGGGTGAGGGTGAACGGCACCCTCTCCGAAACATTCATGATTAGGAATGGCACGAGGCAGGGGTGCCCTCTGTCACCTCTCCTCTTTGCTCTTACAATTGAGGTCCTGGCCAGTAAGATCAGGGCCAATGCAGCAGTAAAGGGTCTGACGGTTGGCGGCGTTGAACATAAACTCTCAATGTACGCCGATGATGTCCTCATGACATTAGAGGACTCGGCCACATCTCTGAAGGAAGCACTGATCGTTTTCAAGGGATACGGTGAATTCTCGAATTTTCTACTTAACCCTTTGAAATCTGAGATCATAAACATCACGGAACACCCAGATAGGTTTGCAGCCTCGACGAGAAATTGCCCAATTAAAATAGCCAGAGATAATATAAAATACCTGGGAATAATTGTCACACCTAGTGCCCCAGAAATTATTGAACTTAACTACAAAAAAATCAGGGACGAAGTTCTTAGGGACTTGTCCAACTGGAAAAAGAAAACAATCTCATGGCTGGGAAGAATAGGGATTGTTAAGATGAATGTTCTCCCGAGGATCCTTTATATCATGCAAACAATCCCGGCACTATCGGCTTCTCACTATCTCCAGCAACTTCAAACGGGAATTGAAACCTATATATGGAATGGAATCAGACCAAGAGTCAGAAGGTCCACCATATACCTGTCTAGAGATAGGGGCGGCCTGGGGGTTCCGCTCTTAAGAGTATACCAAAAAGCAATATTCCTTCAAAGGATTGTGGAATGGAATCGGAACCAGCCCGATAAATTATGGATACAAATAGATAATGAAATCTTGCAACGCGGAAACACTGGGGCACTGGCCTGGATTTCTGCTAAAAACCGCCCATTATCCCTCGCACTGTACCCATTGATAAGTGATGCGTTCAAGATATGGGATAAGACATTGGAAGAGAGCACCTATGTGTCATCGCGCACCTCACCAAATGTCCCAATACGGGAGAACCCTGATTTGGGCATGGAGTTTCCGAAGCACGCAAGGGGGGTGACATACACCCTAGCTGATACAGCCTTTTCAAATGTTGTGCAACAGAATAAGCTCAAATCGCAAACAGATTTGGTAGAATGGGACCAGACGATATTCACGTCCTGGTTCAGAATGGCGCAAATCACCCACTATTTCAACACTTGCAAAGATCAGGCTGAGCTGCTTAGGGACAGGACACCCTTCGAGGCCTTGTGCACTATGCAACAACCGCCGACACATTTAATCTCTCTCCTCTACAAACTTCTGATGAATAAGGGAGGTACGGCTTTGCCGGCATACACCTCCGCTTGGCAGGCAGAACTGGGTCTTGATATAACTGCGGCTGACTGGATGAAAATATTCATTAAGAACAGGAGAGCATCTGTGTCCGCTAGGATACAAGAAATGCATTATAAACTACTCAGTAGATGGTACCTGACACCCCAAAGGCTGCGGAAAATTTATCCTAACACAAACGGGGAGTGCTGGAGGGGCTGTGGAGAAGAAGGATCTCTTCTGCACATCTGGTGGACCTGTCCTCGGATAAGGCCATTTTGGGAAGAGGTGCTGGGAGAAATGAGCAACATTCTCAGAATCATTATCCCCCCCCAAACCAACTTACCTTATCTTTCACGACTTACCTAAAGTGGTGGGAGAGCACAGACACATACTTTTTCTCCTTATGTTGGGCTCCGCGAAGGGGCTAATTCCCGCGCACTGCAAGGGTCCCGAGATACCGACAATCCAGGAATGGAGAAACAAAGTAGGGGACTTGCTCAAACTAGAACAATATCACTTTCTCAAAACAGGAAAACTTGTCACCCATGAGATGATGACGTTGACTTGGGAGGGCGGGGAGCTGTGACGGCAGTTCTTGTGACCTTTTATTGATTGTCTCTACAGTCCTTCCTTGCACTACTCTGCTTCCCGCCTTTTCTTTCTCCCACTCTTTTCTCCCTCCCCTCCCTCTCCCCCCTCCCTCCTTTTTTTTTTTTTTTTTTTTTTTCTCAATCCCCTTTTTTCCTCTTATTGTCTTCTTTATACTTTTTGTTTGTTGTGACATCAGACTATTTGGTTTTTCAGCAACATGTAGAAAACGCGCTGAAAGCACATACGAGTATACTTTCTTAATTATCTGATGTCAAGCTCCTAATTTGATATTTTAGCTGTTTATAATGATCGTCATATAACCCGAACTACTAGTTCGTTGAAACAAGCTCAGACTATCTGCATTGTTTCTAACATAAAGTTGACAGGAAACCGAGAGAATTGCTGGACTTTGAATTTAAAATATCCTCTCCCTGTATAATATGTACTTAATCACTGTGATAACGATGATAGGGAACAATTTGCTACTTTGCATTATGTAAGAAAATATTATGTAATACTCAGGCAAACATTGTACATGATCTCCTGCTGTATCTCATTATTGTCAACCTTAATAAAGCTTGTTTGAAAAAAAAAAACAAAAAAAAACTAACACTAACCCCCTGAAGATAGACTTACCGGGAGACGTCTTCATCCAAGCCAGGCCATAGTCCTCAAAGAAGCCGGGAGAAGTCTTCATCCAAGCCGGGCGAAGTGGTCCTCCAGATGGGCAGAAGTCTTCATCCAGACAGCATCTTCTATTTTCATCCATCCGGCGCAGAGCGGGTCCATCTTCAAGACATCCAACGCGGAGCATCCTCTTCATCCGGAGTCTTCTTACTGAATGAAGGTAACTTTAAGTGACGTCATCCAAGATGGCATCCCTTAGATTCCGATTGGCTCAATTCTATCAGCCAATCAGAATTAAGGTAGAAAAAATCCTATTAGCTGATGCAATCAGCCAATAGGATTGAGATCGTGTTCTATTGGCTGATTGGAACAGCCAATAGAATGTGAGCTCAATCCTATTGGCTGATTGGATCAGCCAATAGGATTGAACTTCAATCCTATTGGCTGATTTCATCAGCCAATAGGATTATTTCTACACTACCTTAATTCCGATTGGCTCATAGAATTCTATCAGCTAATCGCAATCTAAGGGACGCCATTTTGGATGACATCACTTAAAGGTACCTTCATTCAGTAAGAAGACTCTGGATCAAGAAGATGCTCCGAGTCAGATGTCTTGAAGATGGACCCACTCCGCACCGGATGGATGAAGATAGAAGATGCAGTCTGGATGAAGACTTCTGCCCATCTGGAGGACCACTGCCCGGCTTGGATGAAGACTTCTTCCGGCTTCATTGAGGACTTCGGCCCGGCTTGGATGAAGACGTATCCCGGTAAGTCGATCTTCAGGGGGTTAGTGTTAGGTTTTTTTAAGGGTGTATTGGGTGGGTTTTATTTTTAGGTTAGGGTTTGGGCGGCAAAAGAGCAAACTGCCATTTTAAGGGCAATGCCCATCCAAATGCCCTTTTCAGGGCAATGGGGAGCTTAGGTTTTACCGAGTGTGGCGGTTTAGGGGTTAATATGTTTATTATAGTGGCGGCGACGTTGGGGCGGCAGATAAGGGGTTAAAAAGGGTAGGTAGGTTGCGGCAATATTGGGACAGCAGATTAGGGGTTAATAAATATAATGTAGGTGTCAGTGATGTTGGGGGCAGCAGATTAGGGGTTCATAACTATAATGTAGGTGGCGGTGGTGTCCGGAGCGGCAGATTAGGGGTTAATAATATAATGTAGGTGTCGGTGATGTCGGGGGCGGCAGATTAGGGGTTAATAAGTGTAAGGTTAGGGGTGTTTAGACTTGGGGTTCATGTTAGGGTGTTAGGTGTAGACATAACTTTTATTTCCCGATAGGAATCAATGGGGCTGCGTTACTGAGTTTTAAACTGCTTTTTTGCAGGTGTTAGACTTTTTTTCAGCCGGCTCTCCCCATTGATTCCTATGGGGAAATCGTGCACGAACACGTACGACCAGCTCACCACTGAGTTAAGCAGTGCTGGTATTGGAGTGCGGTAATGAGCAAAATTTTGCTCAGCGCTCACTTCTTGTCTTTTAACAACAGGTTTCTGAAAACTCGTAATACTAGCACTGCATGTAAGTGAGTGGTGAGTGAAAACTGCTCGTTAGCACCCCATAGCCTCTAAAGCAAAACTCGTAATCTAGGTGCTTGTGTGTTCCAAAATAGTATAGGACTGAGCACTCTCTCAGCTATAAAAACATGATTATATTCCTCAGAAGGTATCAGAAGGTAATAGAAAGCTTACCTTGATTAGTAGCTGAAGCCAATCTCGCAAGAGATTTGTTGCAGGCAAAAGTCAAGAGCAGACCAAAGTCATCACCAGCAAAACAGCATCATATATCAGAGTACAAGGGACATGCAGAGAAGTAGTCAGGGGACAAGCAGAAGTCAGGAACTAAATAATTACCAGGCGTCAAAGCAGGAGGAGCAGGTAAAAGCATAATCTATAGAACAGTTCCATATTTCAGCAACAGTTCTCAAATAAAACAGTTTAAGGTACAGACAAGAATTAAACGTGAAACATAATCTAAAATATAGACCATGTTTAGAACCAGCTTTACTAAGGGCCTTTTAATATCTCCTCTGCTGTCCTTGATGCCAAATTCATCAACAGGTCACTTCTGAAATGAGTAGTACAAATAGCGCTAACTAGACAGATTGAATAAGTAGCAGAAGCATGTGTGCTAAACTTACCACAATTCTCCATAGGTAAATTCTTCACTGTAACAAGCATAGCACACCTCGTGCTATCAAAAGGAATAAGCCTCTTCTCTTAAGCATGACCCTGGGCTTCAATTGTGACAGCAGAACTCTTAGAGATGTGCATCGCTAAAGAATTTGTTTCGTTTTGATTAGTTAAATAAATAATTTCGTTTCGGCAAATTAGTTTAGTTAAGTTCTTTTTTTAAATTGTTTCGGCAAGTAAGTTGTTAAATAATTTTTTTGGATCCGTTTGTTTTTTTGGATCCATTCTTTATTCATATGCATTATTCTGTTCTGAAGTTTACAATAGAATAATGCATATGAATAAAGAATGGATCCGAAAAAACAAAAGAATTAGAAAAAAATATTTAATTTAACATAACTAATTTGCCGGCAATTGCAGAAACTAAATTATCTAAAACTGCCGCTGTCACCCACATCGCCGACACTAAATAAAGCTATTAACCCCTAAACCGCCATCCCCCACATTGCCAACCCTAACTAAACCTATTAACCCCTAAACCACCCCCCCACATCGCCGACACTAACTAAATCACCAATGAAACTATTAACCCCTAAACTGCCATTCACCAACATCGCCAACCCTAACTAAACTTATTAACCCCTAAACCGCACCCCCCACATCGTCAACACTACCTAAACCTATTAACCCCTAAACCGCACCCCCCACATCGCTGACACTAACTAAATAACTAATAAAGCTATTAACCCCTAAACTGCACCCCCCACATTGCCAACATTAGCTAAACATATTAACCCTTAAACCGCACACCCCACACATGGTCAACACTAGCTAAACCTATTAACCCCTAAACTGCAGTTCCCAAACATTGCAAACACTAACTAAACCTATTAACCCTTAAACCGCTGTTCCCAAACATTGCTTACACTAACTAAACCTTTCAACCCCTAAACCGCCGTTCCCAAACATTGCTGACACAAACTAAGCCTATTAACCTCTAAACCGCAGTTCCCCGACATCGCCCACACAAACTAAAACACTAAATAAAGCTATTAACCCCTAAACTGTCGTTACCCGACATTGCCGACACCAACTTAACCTATTAACCCCTAAACCGAAGTTCCCAAACATCGCCGACATGAACTAAACTTATTAAACCCTATACCACAGTTCCCAAACATCGCCGATACAAACTAAACCTATTAACCCCTAAACCGCCATACACCCACATCGCCAACACTAACTAAACCTATTAACATCTAAACCGCCATTTTCCGACATCGCCGACACTACCTAAACCTATTAACCCCTAAACTGCACCCCCACATTGTCAACACTAGCTAAACATATTAACCCTTAAACCGAACCCCCCACATCGTCAACACTAACTAAACCTATTAACCCCTAAACCGCTGTTCCCAGACATCGTTGACACTAACTAAACCTTTCAACCCCTAAAACGCCATTCCCAAACATCGCTGACACTAACTAAACCTATTAACCCCTAAACTGCAGTTCCCGACATCGCCGACACCAACTAAAACACTAAATAAAGCTATTAACCCCTAAACCGTAGTTACCCTACATCGCTTACACTAACTTAACCTATTAACCCCTAAACTGAAGTTCCCAAACATCGCCAACACTAACTAAACTTATTAACCCCTAACCCCCACATCGCAAGAACCTAAATTAAACTATATTAGCCCCTAAGCCTAACACCCCCTAACTTTAACATAATTAAAATAGACCTACAATAAAAATACAATTATTAACTAACTACCTATTTAAAAATAAATACAAACTTACCTGCGAACTAAAAATAAAACCTAAGCTAGCTACAATAAAACTATTTACTAACTACCTAGTTAAAATAAATACAAACTTACCTGATAAATAAACATAAAACCTATTACAATTACAAAAAAATAATAAACACTAAAATTACAAAAAATAAAAAAAAAACATTTAAAAAATAACAAACAAAATTTAAAAAAACTAGTGCTGCGGAATCTGTTGGTGCTCTACAAATAACTGATAATAATAAAAATAATAACACCCCCCCAAAAAAACCTAATCTATAATAAAATACCAATAGCCCTTAAAAGGGCCCTTTGTAGAGCATTGCCCTAAAGTTAACAGCTCTTTTGCTAAAAAATAAAAACCAAACACCCCTAACATTACAACCCCCCCAAACCCACAAAATAAAAACACCTAAGAAAAACCCCAATCTACCCATTGCCCTGAAAAGAGCATTTGTATGGGCATTGCCCTTAAAAGGGCTTTCAGCTCTTTTACTGCCCTTAAAAGGACATTCAGCTCTTTTTCGACCCAATAAATACCTAATCTAAAAAAAAAAAAACACAAAAAAACTAACACAAACCCCAAAATCGGTACTCACAGTTGCTAAAGATCTTTATCCCAGCAGCGAAGCATCTTCATCCATCGCGGGACCGGCATATTTTTCATGCCTGGGGAGGCTGACTCTTCATCCCTGCGGAGGCTGATTTAAAACAGTCAATAGGATTTAAGCAGCTCTAATTCCTAATGACTGATTTAAAATTTTTAGCCAATAGGAATGCAACGGTACCCCCAATATTAAAAGGGTGCCTTGCATTGAATCCTCAGGGTGCAGCAGATGATCGCATGAAAAGGACCTCCACATCGGACTGATGGACCTCCGCCTGGACTTCCGCCTCCGCGCATGCTTACCCGAACTCATATTCACATATGTGCTAACCCAACCTCTTATTCCCATATGTGCTAAACCAACCTCTTATTCCCATATGCGCTAACCTGACCACTTATTCATAGATGCGCTAACCAGACCGCATATTCTAATGTGCGCTAACTCAACATGAAAATATGAATATTTCAAATTCCAATGTTCTGCACATAGAAGAATATGTTCTATTTATTCATAAATACACATTTCTACACATATCTGATGGAACTTTGGTACAATATATATATATATATATATATATATATATATATATATATATATATATATATATATATATATATACAGGGAGTGCAGAATTATTAGGCAAGTTGTATTTTTGAGGATTAATTTTATTATTGAACAACAACCATGTTCTCAATGAACCCAAAAAACTCATTAATATCAAAGCTGAATATTTTTGGAAGTAGTTTTTAGTTTGTTTTTAGTTTTAGCTATTTTAGGGGGATATCTGTGTGTGCAGGTGACTATTACTGTGCATAATTATTAGGCAACTTAACAAAAAAACAAATATATACCCATTTCAATTATTTATTTTTACCAGTGAAACCAATATAACATCTCAACATTCACAAATATACATTTCTGACATTCAAAAACAAAACAAAAACAAATCAGTGACCAATATAGCCACCTTTCTTTGCAAGGACACTCAAAAGCCTGCCATCCATGGATTCTGTCAGTGTTTTGATCTGTTCACCATCAACATTGCGTGCAGCAGCAACCACAGCCTCCCAGACACTGTTCAGAGAGGTGTACTGTTTTCCCTCCTTGTAAATCTCACATTTGATGATGGACCACAGGTTCTCAATGGGGTTCAGATCAGGTGAACAAGGAGGCCATGTCAATAGATTTTCTTCTTTTATACCCTTTCTTGCCAGCCACGCTGTGGAGTACTTGGACGCGTGTGATGGAGCATTGTCCTGCATGAAAATCATGTTTTTCTTGAAGGATGCAGACTTCTTCCTGTACCACTGCTTGAAGAAGGTGTCTTCCTGAAACTGGCAGTAGGACTGGGAGTTGAGCTTGACTCCATCCTCAACCCGAAAAGGCCCCACAAGCTCATCTTTGATGATACCAGCCCAAACCAGTACTCCACCTCCACCTTGCTGGCATCTGAGTCGGACTGGAGCTCTCTCTCCTTTACCAATCCAGCCACGGGCCCATCCATCTGGCCCATCAAGACTCACTCTCATTTCATCAGTCCACAACACCTTAGAAAAATCAGTCTTGAGATATTTCTTGGCCCAGTCTTGACGTTTCAGCTTGTGTGTCTTGTTCAGTGGTGGTCGTCTTTCAGCCTTTCTTACCTTGGCCATGTCTCTGAGTATTGCACACCTTGTGCTTTTGGGCACTCCAGTGATGTCGCAGCTCTGAAATATGGCCAAACTGGTGGCAAGTGGCATCTTGGCAGCTGCAAGCTTGACTTTTCTCAGTTCATGGGCAGTTATTTTGCGCCTTGGTTTTTCCACATGCTTCTTGCGACCCTGTTGACTATTTTGAATGAAACGCTTGATTGTTCGATGATCACGCTTCAGAAGCTTTGCAATTTTAAGAGTGCTGCATCCCTCTGCAAGATATCTCACTATTTTTGACTTTTCTGAGCCTGTCAAGTCCTTCTTTTGACCCATTTTGCCAAAGGAAAGGAAGTTGCCTAATAATTATGCACACCTGATATAGGGTGTTGATGTCATTAGACCACACCCCTTCTCATTACAGAGATGCACATCACCTAATATGCTTAATTGGTAGTAGGCTTTCGAGCCTATACAGCTTGGAGTAAGACAACATGCATAAAGAGGATGATGTGGTCAAAATACTCATTTGCCTAATAATTCTGCACTCCCTGTATACATGATTATATATAGGTATAGATATATACAGAGATATATAGGAATATCTCTTTAAAAATACAAAAAACATATTCTGCTATCTGCAGAACATTGGAATGTGTAATATTTACAGTAAATACATACAGATTGATTACGAGTTTTGCATTACGGCTTTTAACGCTGAAAAAATGGCTATTCCAGCACAATGGCCAATAACCCATATTATGAGTCGTGTCAATATTGATATACCGCAAGCATTTGAGCCTGTAATGCAAAGTACATTTCGCACTCAAAAAAATGAAGTTTTTGCGTGGGATTTTCATAGCGCTGGTATTACAGGTTGTGTGTTGAGGCTTAAATGCTTGCGTTACAGCCTATACCTACACGATCCATACCGCCATCTGAGACCAGTAGTTATGGGTTTTGCACAAAAACGTTTCACAAAACTCATAACTAAACTGTTACAAAGTACACTAACACCCATAAGCTACCTATTAACCCCTAAACCGCATTGCAAACACTATTTAAAACTTACTATCCCCTAATCTGCCACCCACCCACATCGCGACTATTAAATAAACCTAATAACCCCTAATCTGTTTCCCCCGACATTGCCGACACTGTAATAAAGCTATTAACCCTTAATCCACCGCTCCCCGACATCGCCGCAACTATATTAAAGTTAATAACCCCTAAACACCCGGCCTCCCAAATCGCTGCCACTAAATAAACCTATTAACCCCTAAACCTCTGACCCCCCACATCGCCGCCACTAAATAAACCTATTAACCCCTAAATCGCCTGCCCCCCACATCGCAAAACACTGAATTAAACTAGTTACCCCTAAACCTAACACCCCCCTAATTTTAAATTAAAAATACAATTTAACTATCTTAAAATAAATAAAAACTTACCTGTGAAATAAAAAAAAACTAAGTTTAAACTATAAATTAACCTAACATAACTATTATAATAAAATAAAAATGAAATTTAAAAAAAGTATAAAAATAATAAACACTAAATTAAGAAAAATAAAAAACAGTAAGCTTACAAAAAATAATAAACGAAATTATCAAAAATAAAAACAATTACCCCTAATTTAATAGCCCTATAAAAAAAGCCCCCCAAAATAAAAACACCCCCTAGCCTACAATTAACTACCAATAGCCCTTAAAAGGGCCTTTTGTAGGGCATTGCCCTAAGTTAAACAGCTCTTTTACCTGTAAAAAAAAATACAAAGTCCCCCCAACAGTAAAACCCACCACCCAACCAACCCCCCAAAATAAAAAAACCTAACTATAAAAAAAAACCTAAGCTACCCATTGACATTTGTATGGGCATTGCATTCAGCTCTTTTTCATTGCCCTTAAAAAGGCATTCAGCTCTTTTAAAATAGCCCAAAGCCCTAATCTAAAAAAAGAAAAACACCCAAAAAAATGAAAAAAAAACCCCCCTAACACTAAACTGAGAATATCTATTCACAGTTCCTTAAGTCCGGTCATCAATCTCCTTTCAGGCGGCAATATCGTCATCCATCTTGGGGGCATCTTCTATCTGCATCCCGGTGGTGCGGAGCAGAGCGGAGCCATCCTAAAAGCCAAAGACATCCTGCGCAGAGAGTACACTTCATACGGTCACCGCCGTACACTGAAGTTGAATGCAAGGTAGCCATTTCAAAATGGCGTACCTTGCATTCTTATTGGCTGATTTGATTCTTCAAATTCAAATCAGCCAATAGGATGAGAGCTTCTGAAATCCTATTGGCTGTTCAAAACAGCCAATAGGATGAGAGCTACTGAAATCTCATTGGCTGATTTGAACAGTCAATAGGATTTAAGTAGCTCTCATCCTATTGGCTTAGTTTAAGTTAGGGGGGTGTTAGGTTTATGGGTTAATAGTTTAATTAAGTGTTTTGCGATGTGGGGGCTGGTGGTTTAGGGGTTTATAGGTTTATTTAATGGCAGCGATGTGGGAGACCGGAGGGGTTAATAACTTTATTATAGTGTTGGCGATGTCGGGGAGCAGCGGATTAGGTATCTAATTTGTTATTTTTAAGATATCAATATTCTTCTAACACTGTTGTGTTTTCCATGTGTTGTATCCACATTGGTGCTCTTGGTGTTTTTTTGATTTCCATAATAAGGCATTACGGAATCTTGTAGAATTAAACGTTAATTGAATTAGTTTCTGACGGAGCTTACACCCACGTTTAGGTAGGAGGTTTATTAGCATTAGTGGTGGGTCTAGGGTTAGTTGTTGATGAGTGCCTAATAAAATATTTAGGTAATGTTCAATCATAGACCAGAAGGGTTGCAGTTTGGTACATTTCCACCAGATGTGGAGCATTGGTAACTGTTAGTGATGTCGCGAACATAAAATTTTGGGTTTGCGAACGGCGAACGCGAACTTCCAGAACTGTTCGCGAACGGGCGAACCGGATGAACCGCCATAGACTTCAATAGGCAGGTGAACTTTAAAACCCACAGGGACTCTTTCTGGCCACAATAGTGATGGAAAAGTTGTTTCAAGGGGACTAACACCTGGACTGTGGCATGCCGGAGGGGGATCCATGGCAAAACTCCCATGGAAAATTACATAGTTGATGCAGAGTCTGGTTTTAAGCCATAAAGGGCATAAATCACCTAACATTCCTAAATTGTTTGGAATAACGTGCTTTAAAACATCAGGTATGATGTTGTATCGATCAGGTAGTGTAAGGGTTACGCCCGCTTCACAGTGACAGACCAAACTCCCCGTTTAAAGGGACAGTCTACACCAGAATTTTTATTGTTTTAAAAGATAGATAATCCCTTTATTACCCGTTTCCCAGTTTTGCATAACTAACACATTTATAATAATATACTTTTAACCTCTGTGATTATCTTGTATCTAAGCCTCTGCAAACTGCCCCTTTTTTCAGTTCTTTTGACAGACTTGCAGTCTAGCCAATCAGTGTCTGCTCCCAGATAACTTCTCGTGCACGAGCACAGTGTAATCTATATGAAATACGTGAACTAACACCCTCAAGTGGTGAAAAACTGTTAAAATGCAATCTGAACGAGGTGGGCTTCAAGGTCTAAACAATTAGCATATGAACCTCCTAGGTTAAGCTTTCAACTAAGAATACCAAGAGAACAAAGCAAAATTGGTGATAAAAGTAAATTGGAAAATTGTTTAAAATTACATGCTCTATCTGTTATGACTCAGTTAGAAATCGATATATATTAAAGAATTATTCCTTTTAAAAAAGGTTTGTTGCTCTTTTTTGTTCTACGAAGATAATCACAGCTTAAATTACCTGAATAGACAAGGTGAGACTTTTACTATGAAATCTTTGTAAATAGTAAAATGACTTGTTTTAGTAAGGAGTCAGTAACTTATTCAGATTAAAGGCAGTTAGTTCTCTCAGTAACAAATGAATATCCAAGTTTGAGTTCTGAGTGGTAAACTTCCAGTCTTCATGCACACACACACAATCACACTAAAATATATACAAGTACCAAACAACCAATCTTGCAATATAGAGCAGAGTATGCAGAGTTAATTTGTGATAGAAGCTTCTTGTGGCAAGTCTGTTAATCCACTTAGACAGTGTGAACCCAATCAATATCTTTAGGATAGAAAAAGGTACAGGCTGTTCCGGTAAAGCAAGAGTTATAACTGATTGATAACTGTTTTAAAATATATGAGTAGCGGGAGGTGGAGCGAACGGCCGACCAACAACTAACGGTGTGCCGGGCCTACTGAGATGCATCGCAGCGCCTAAACTAATAGCGCTGCCTAAGCTACACAGAGGACTTTGTCTGCCGCAGTGAGAACTGACCCCGCAAACAACTCAATCCGCCAGTGTGCAGGCTAACCCCGCATATTCGGACATCTACTGATCTACACAACGGAGCCCCGCATCGGTGAGTGTGACCCCTCCTATACATACTATAGACAGCCACGTGGGTGATAAAAACCCCATTAAGCAAGAGGGAATCCAGATTTTTAGCGAAAGCAGCGCTCTTCGGGAAAAGATAAAAACCCAACTGCCTCATCACTTACGCACCGGAGGGCCGGGGCTCCGCTCCGGTGCGCTTCAGACTCAGACCGTTGGTCATATATTGTGAATATAAGGATAACTAAATCCCATCTAAAGCGCAACAAACCATTAAAACAATATCTGACACACTGCTTCAGACATACGAACATAAGCACGGGGAGCCCACTGTGCATAATATTAACGAAAGAAAAAACGAGCATGTGGTGTTTCTGTTTATTCACATCAGAAGTTGTAATTATGTGACTGTAATTCTATACACCTCATTAAAAGGCCTCACCTCTAAACGGAAGAGACATATAACCCCCATTTGGTATCTGCTTCTTGAGGAGACACATTACTACTTCACTCTCTACCCATTTCCCGCTGCTTGTAATAACAGCGGATCATATCCTCTTCCCTTTTCCCGACATCGCTCAGTGTGAGCAACTTCCCTGGAGAGTGGGGTACTTCAGAGCAAACCAAGTTCACCCAAGGATCCAACAAAAATGTCACAAAGAAAAGGGCCCAAACATGATAAACACCAAAAAACGTGTGATATCCCTTTAAGACTTTCTGACTATCAGCACTTCCTCCTATTTAAGGAAGTGCTTTTCCATTACTCAGTGCCTGAAAATTAAAGTGGATTCTCTCATCCTGTGCTTCTGCTCTTTCCAAGCAGTTTACTTTTCCCTTTCAGGTCATAAGTATTTTATTTTTTGAAGGCTGTTTGTATCTCAAAGTTTGCTGCACTTCTTTCCTGATTCTTTTGGACTGATACTTCTAATCGTATCCCTACGCTACCGGAACTCTATCACACGCGGCTGAAGCCGCACTCACACAAGCTGCTACCGGAACGCCGCTCTCTACTAATCTCCGGTTTAGCACTTACTCTGCTGTGATTACCGCTCTCCAAGCTACACCATCGCTCCTGGGAAAATCTGGTCTTGACACCACGCTGGTTTGGGTATCGTATTGTATACAAATCATAAGGTTCCCAAAAATAACGCTAAGTGTTTTTACTTACCTGAGGTGTATTACACTGAATTAACCTCCTCCTTGCTGGTCAATATTGCGTGTGTGCTGGAACTTTGTATATATATTTTAGAGTGTTTGTGTGAGTGCGTGAAATTTAAGGAAAGATATATTACCATTGCTTTATCTAGAGTTGAACTCTATCACTTCGTTTCTTATCCTGAATATAAAGGATTTTTTCTCAATTTTTCTTTTTTGACAATATTAATGAATCATTGTTTATATAAAAGAGACTAAATAAGTATCTCTCATAAGATTTATTATTATCATTCATAGAGGTTTAATCCATACTTTTCATTTCAATTACTAAAAGTAAATGCTCACCTTGAACATGCTAGTAGAACAAGTTATGTTTATTAGCTGTTTACAAGAATAGAGCAACATTCCATTTATTTTATTTTTTATTTTTTCTCTGAAGTTTGGTGAGACAAAATTATCACAAAACGTCTCAAAAACCTCAGGATGGGGTGAATGATTTTTTCAGACAAGCGGGAAAACTTAAACATAAAGAAGATCCCCCCCCCTGTATTGCTGCATAACGTAGAAGACTTGGAAGAGGACTCAGATGCATCCAGCAGTCACTCTTCTGCAATCCCTGCTGCCAGAAAAGACTCTCCCATCACTTTTAAAGATATGGAAGACCTGATTGACCAAGTCAAATCGTGTATAAAATCTGAGTGTGCAGACCTCAAGAAAGAAATATGTGACCTGGGCCGCAGAGTAGACTCTCTAGAGGAGCATGAGTACGTTCTATCTCAGAAAATGGCAGACCTATCTTCCAAAGTTAAAAAACAACAGCAACACTCGATAGATCTGGAAGATAAAATAGATGACCTCGAAAACCGCACCAGACGTAATAACTTGCGGTTTAGGGGCATCCCAGAATCCGTACAATCTAACGAAATTTCAGCTTTCCTACAAGGTCTTTTTGCTCAGATGGCAAACTCCTTTGAAGGAGACCAACCAAACTTCATTCTAGACAGAGCGCATAGGGCACTCCGACCAAAACCGGCAGCTGATGCCCCGCCTAGAGACATTATTGTCCGTTTTCAAAACTATCAACAACGAGAGGAGATTTATAAATTGGCTCGAAACCAACAAGCCGTGATCTTTCAAAATATCCGCATACAGATATTCCAAGACCTATCAGTAAGGACCCTACAACAAAGAAGAGACTTTTCGAATCTGACCTCCCATTTGAGGCAACTCCAAATCCCCTATAGATGGGGATTCCCTACCTCAATAATAGCCACAAAGAGTGGGAATAGATATGACTGTAAATCAACGGCTGACATAGAAAGGTTTTGCTCAGCAATGGGCATCTCAACCCCACCTACAGGAAACGAACAACATACAAAGAAGCCCCCTCCAGAGCAACTAACACCAAAGTCCCAGAGACGACCACTACCGGACAAGCAAACTAGTCAACCCAAAAGGAGACAGATAATCCCAGCAGAAGAGGACTTACAACAACCTGGGTGAATTCTGCTCATCTCTTTAGCTGTATACTTATCAATGCCCATTGATTGGTAAAACTCACTTGAAAGGGAGGTTTTGCTCCATGCTGGAAACCCCCTACCTAACTGTGAGACATTTCTGAAGACTCAGGACATAGCGACAAGTTATTGGTTATTGTACTAGACTAGTATACTGATTGCTACAATGATTATTGCCAATGTTGCAACCCTTTTTTGGTCAGCCTAGCTTAGAATCAGTTTAAACATCCCCATGGGATGCTAGGTTCCCCTTAACTTTATTATTAAGCTAGAATTTGAATTGCATAATTATATTTACTAGTTACCAAGTTCAATTTTTGTTCTGAGACAAGAGAGACCTTAATCTTCATGCATGTATTTATCACAGGGAATTGAGATAATAGGCCTCCAAACACATCGTCCTAACACCTCCAGTTAGACTCAGTATTAGATATAATGTAATGCCATGTTCATAGTTTCCGTTATGTTACCACCTTTTTTTTAGCTCATAACTAAAGATGAAAAATGTTCATTCAACTATTTATTGTTATATTAATCTACCTAACATGTTCTTTACTACGTTAAGGTTTCAGCTGTTAGATCCACATTCGATAAGGTATGTTACTTCTTGCAATTTATGTTTCATTGTTCTTGCAAGTTATTGGTTCTTGTACTAGACTAGTATACTGATTGCTACAATGATTATTGCCAATGTTGTAACCCTTTTTTGGTCAGCCTAGCTTAGAATCAGTTTAAACATCCCCATGGGATGCTAGGTTCCCCTTAACTTTATTATTAAGCTAGAATTTGAATTGCATAATTATATTTACTAGTTACCAAGTTCAATTTTTGTTCTGAGACAAGAGAGACCTTAATCTTCATGCATGTATTTATCACAGGGAATTGAGATAATAGGCCTCCAAACACATCGTCCTAACACCTCCAGTTAGACTCAGTATTAGATATAATGTAATGCCATGTTCATAGTTTCCGTTATGTTACCACCCTTTTTTTTTTAGCTCATAACTAAAGATGAAAAATGTTCATTCAACTATTTATTGTTATATTAACCTACCTAACATGTTCTTTACTACGTTAAGGTTTTAGCTGTTAGATCCACATTTGATAAGGTATGTTACTTCTTGCAATTTATGTTTCACTGTTCTTGCAACCAAAGCTGTAAAACAAAACACATTCCTTGACAAGCACCCGGCTTGTTACAATGCCCCAACTGTACCTATCCCTGTTAATTACTAATTATATTCATTATAATCTGTTTTTCTTTGCAAACGTTCTTTAATCCTTGAACGTTCCTTCCTAAGTGTCTGCCGGCACCAGTGTAATTTGGTCCGTCACACACTTTCCACTTTCTACTTCTTTCTTCTTACTCTTTCTACCCTTACCCCTCTTGCCTCACCTAATCCCTCTATCCATGCCTCCCACTCCCTCCAAGAACGCTGAATTAAATAGCATTGCCCGAACATCTCTGACACAAAAACAATAACTCTGCAGAGCCCCCTATCCAGACGTTAACTTTAATCATGAACACACTGACTGTTGCTAGCCAAAATGTGAAAGGGTTCCTATCTGCAGAAAAAAGATCTATAGCATTCTATTACTTCCATAAGAAGAATATAGACATTATTATGACTCAAGAAACTCACTTTAAAAAACTAAATGAACCTAGACTTGCTACACGATACTACGACAGACATTTCCTCAGCTCAGGCCCTAGCAGGAAAAATGGGGTTGGCATCTCTATCAGGAAAGGGGTTCCATTTGAACTCTTACAGAAATATTCGGATTCAGATGGCAGACTATTGATCCTGATTGGCCTTTGTTATGGCCGACCCATGACAGTGGCCAACATATATGCTCCAAATAGACCCACACCTTCCTTTTTCAGATTTGTCATCAATAAAATTCTCGACGTTTCCAAGGGCCCAGTTTTACTAAGTGGTGACTTCAATTTTACAATGACACCAACTCTAGATAGCTCACAAGGTACCTCATATTTCAGCAATAAAATGAGGAAAACAATCTGCACCACACTACACTCTATTTCACTTTTTGACACATGGAGGATAGTCCACCCCACACGAAAGGACTTCACGTTTTTTTCACATCCTAAACACACGTATTCACGCCTAGACTATTTAATGTGTGACCAGTCACTCCTTACAGACCTAACACACTCCAACATCTTACATACGCCCTGGTCAGACCATAGTATGGTTTTATCTACATTTAGGTGGCCCTCCAAACCCGCAAAATCTTTTCACTGGAGACTTCATGACTCTGTTCTCGCGAACCCAGAAACAATAGAGGACTTAACTAGGGCGACTAAAGAATACTTTCAGATAAATAAGCCAGAGGACACATCCACTATCAATAACTGGGAAGCATATGAATTCTACATTAGAGGATACTTAATCAAACACACCGCCAACATTCGGAAATTAAATTCCGCCCAATTCACTCTCCTGACAGAGAACCTAACTAAAGCAGATGCGGCCCATAAGGCTGATCCCTCCTCCATTCACAAACTCTCAGATCTATCCTCAGCAAGGGAAGACCTTAACAAATACCTGACTGCAAAAGCACACTTGCGGGCGCTCACCTCTAAAGCCAAGTTCTATTCTGAAAATAACAAAGCAGGTCATCTTTTAGCAAGGTCACTCAAAAAACAGAGGGCCCATGCTTTTATTAGATCTATCAAACACACATCAGGAATTTCAGTAAGCAAAAATGAGGAGATAGCCAATACCTTTGTCTCCTATTACTCCAAACTATACAACCTTGACCCCCACATATCTCAAAAAAGACTAGACGACATAGAAACATATCTTAATACCCTAGAAACCCCAAAACTCTCAGAAACAGAAATACAAATCCTCGACTCCCCTATAACACCTCAAGAAGTCAGCCTCACTATTAAAGCCCTCCCAGCCGGCAAGTCTCCTGGCCCGGATGGCCTAACTGCTAAATTTTTTCAATTGCTTCAAAGTCAACTTAGCCTACCATTGCATACCCTTTATACTTCCATAGACAAAGGGGAAACCTTTTCCCAATCCCTCCTTGAAGCTCTTATAACAGTTATACCGAAACCCGACAAGCCACCTGACCAGCCAAACAGCTATCGCCCCATATCTCTCTTAAATATCGACATGAAGATTTATGCGAAAATTCTTGCCAATCGCATGAACGATATCTTACCGAACCTAATACACCCGGACCAGGTTGGGTTTGTCAGGGGGAGGGAAGCTAAAGATAATACGATTAGAGTTCTGCACACTTTACAATCCTCATATGAGGATAAGACGCCCCTTATTCTCCTGTCAACAGATGCGGAGAAGGCCTTTGACAGGGTCAACTGGCACTTTATGTGGGAGACCCTGTCGAGGTTTGGCTTCTCTTCGATTTTTAAAACTCGGATACAGGCCTTATACTCCAATCCCCAAGCAAGGGTGCGGATCAATGGCACCACCTCACAAACCTTCCCCATAACAAATGGGACACGACAGGGCTGCCCGCTATCCCCATTACTGTTTGCCATTGTGATGGAAATATTGGCTATAAAAATTAGAGACAATCCTGAAATTAATGGAATACAATACTCACATATTAACCAAAAATGCTTGTTATTTGCGGATGACGTGATCTTTACACTCCAATCCCCAACTATATCACTCCCTGCCTTGGTTCGTACCCTTGAAACATATGGTCAAGTATCTGATTTTTCCATTAATATGGAGAAGTCGGGCATACTGGCGCTGAACGCAAACCCCCGAGACCTAGACTTCATAAAAAATCAAACTAAATTTATTCTAAAAGACAAACTTAAATACTTAGGTATTATTCTTCCTAGCACTCAAAAAGAGCTCTTTCAGTGTAATTATCTATGTCTCGAACACACAATACAAACTCTCCTCGAAGGTTGGCATAGACAGGGTCACCTATCCTGGTTGGGGAGGGTTAATACTATCAAGATGATGATCATCCCAAAATACCTCTACCTCTTCCAGACACTCCCACTAGCTCTCCATACCTCATACCTCCAGACACAACAGAGAATGCTTTCCTCCTTCATATGGTCCTACAAAAAATCTAGAGTCCCACAAAACACTTTGCACCTAACTAAAGAAGATGGTGGACTCAACATCCTGAGTCTTCCGAAATACTATAAAGCTGCCCACCTGGCTAGGGTACTCTCCTGGTCTAGACCTGACAACCTATCTGTATGGAAACAAGTTGAATGCTCCCTACTAAAAATCACATCTATGAGAGACATTGCATGGCTCCCTAAAACCCACAGACCTCCTCTAACGCAAAAAAATTACTATATTAAGTCTACTCTTGATATATGGGACAATATACTCAAACACCATAAAGACATTTCCACCTCTGTCTCTCCTCTATCCCCTTTACTAGGCAACCAGCTGTTCTTTCAACAACCTCCTTTTACTCACATAAATGCCTTACCACACTTGCAGAACCTGCCCATTCACCTCCTGTTGAGTTCAGGAACACTGAAGGTCAGAGCGGAACTAATTACTGAATTAGGCCAACCCTTCCACCTCTGGTATGTTTACTTCCAGACCCGACATGCACTTTATAATAGCGAACATAAGTTAAATATTCTTAGACCAATGACAATATTCGAGCGACTTTGTACAAGTCCTGACATCCAGAAAAGATCCCTTTCCAAATCTTACAAATTGCTTAGAGGATCCTTTCCTACCCAAAAACCGTCATACATCCAGAAATGGAACACTGAAATCCCAGGGGTTGTTCTAGACGAGGAGTGGAGGGCTGGTTTTAAAGCCACCCACTCGTCGTCTACCTCCTTACTTATAGCAGAAATGAACTACAAAATAATGTCCCGCTGGTACTTGACACCACAGAGACTCCGGAATATATTTCCAACAGCCTCTGCTGCGTGCTGGAGACGATGTGGAGACATAGGCACCATGATTCATATCTGGTGGGAGTGCCCGCTCCTATCCGAATTCTGGAAAAACCTGGAAAATAGTATCAACGTAATTTTAAGCTCAGATCTTTCTCTTAGTCCGAAAATTGTTCTTCTCAATATCCTTCCACAACTCCACTGTCGGTATCGCATAAAACTACTTCAGATAATGCTATCTAGTGCCAAAAGATTAATACCTAGACTATGGAAATCTCAAACAACACCTACACACACGATGTGGCTAACTGAAATGAACCATGTCCTAACGTTAGAAAAGCAATGTTATTGCCTATCAGGTAAACAGGATTTCTACTTAGATATGTACTTTATCTGGGAACAGGGAATTTCTAATATAGCAAAATCTTTCGTAGGGATATAGTTACCTCAATCCCTATTCCTGGATAAACAGATATAAGTGGAAGGAGCCATACCGCACACTCCACAGCATGAAGATAATAATCTCAAAACTCCCCCACCATCCCTTTACCCTCCCCCCTCTCTCCCTTCTTTCTCTGTTCTTACCTCTCTTTCTTATGCTCTAGCTATGAAATACTCATAGCACTTCCTCAACTCTCTTAATGGGTACTCTCGATAAAACATAAAATTCCTTGGGTAGAATGATACCTTTCATAATGTAAAGAATCCATCTGTCAGATATTCACCAATTGTTTAATCATTTGTTATTGTATGGATGTCATTACATGAAAATATGTATACCCAATAAAAATCTTTTGAACATTAAAAATATATGAGTAGCATTTCAGATACAAGCACAGAGAGTTAGGAAAGTATACAATACCGGTAACCAGTTTGTGAGAGGAGAGCCCATAGATGTGACCGCCGATAGCGATCAGCGAGGAGTGTGTGTGCGGCTTAGTTCCGGGACGCGGAGGCAAGTAGATCCGGATGCGTAGGAATCTGGATCCGGAGTGAAGACAGGAAACTCAGAGAGGTAGTAATCCAAGGCTTCTGGAAATACGTAATTCAGAAGTGAGTTACAAATGACCTGATAGGAGACAAAAGTATGAGCAACAAGAAGTAGCTGTAAAGCTTCAATCTTCAGGCAAGGACTGTTTGATAGAGCTTGCCTAATAAAGGGAGGATCATGAGATGGGAGGGGATAACCCTTAAAGGGATATCACATTTCCCCCCCCTTCAAGGGATCACCCCTGGGGATCCCAAATGAGGCTTCCAAGGATATCGTAGATGGAAATTTCTAAGCAACCAGGGAGCATGAATATCCGAAAAGAGTTGCCAGGAATTGTCCTCGGGTCCATAACCCTTCCACTTTACAAGATATTCCAGTCTACACCGTCGTATTCTAGAATCAAGAATAGATTGAACTTCGAATTCCTCCTGGTCGTTAACTAGAATAGGAGGTGGTCGGAGTTGACCAGGACCAGTAGAATCAACAATATAAGGTTTCAGTAGTGAGATATGAAATGTGGGATATATTTTATAGGAATCGGGCAGAATCAATCTAACAGCATTAGGATTTATAATTTTGTCGATCTTGAAAGGTCCAAGAAATTGATTGGCCAATTTCTTACAAGGAACTTGTAACTTGAGGTTTTTTACAGACAGTAAAACTTTATCACCAATCTGATAGTGTGGACTTGGTCTATGATGTTGATCATAGTACTGTTTTTGATATGCCTTTGCGTTTGACAGATGAACCTTTAAGATCTGTAATCTGTCCTGCAGGGTAGATGTGAATTCCTAGGCACAATGTGAACTAACATCAGTCTTAGAAAGTGTTATGGTATTTGGGTTATATCCATAAGTAGCATAAAAAGGTGTCATTTTAATAGATGCTGATAGAGAATTGTTGTACGAGAATTCTGCCATTGGAAGATAAGCTATCCAATCATCTTGTAAGTGAGTAATAAAACATCTTAGGTATTGCTCTAAGGTTTGGTTTACTCTCTCAGTTAACCCATTGGTTTGTGGGTGAAATGCTGTGGAATATCTTGAATCTACTTTTATAAGTTTACATAAAGATCTCCAGAAAGAGGAGGTGAACTGTGTTCCTCTGTCGGTGATAATAGTAGTGGGTAACCCATGTAATTTTACTATAGAATCTAGGAATGCTGTTGCTGTTGTTAAGGCTGAAGGCAACCCCTTTAGTGGTATAAAATGGGCTAACCGAGTCAAATGGTCTATCACTACTAGAATTGTTGTATATTGTTGAGAAATCGGGAGGTTGACAATAAAATCCATAGATATGGTACTCCAGGGCTTATCTGGGATTGGCAGAGGTGTTAAAAGACCTATCGGTCTTTTGTGTTCTAATTTATTTCTAGCGCATACGTCACAATGTGATATATATTCGTATATTGTGTGGTTCATATTAGGCCACCAGAAATTTCTCCTAGTTAGTTCAATTGTCTTTTTGATACCAGGATGTCTGAATAGAGTACCATCATGGGTTTGTTTAAGGATAGATTTTCTGAGGGATTCAGGAATGAATAATTTTGAGTTGTGGTGATAGAGACCCGTCTTTGGATCTTCTTTACAAGATGGAGGTTTATTGGGATCTTTCTGTTGAACTTCTAATATTTCTTTTTCTACAGAAGTTAAAACTCCAATGAATTTTTCTTTAGGTATAATAAAATCAAACTTTTCTGAAAGATTCTTTTCGTATACTCTGGATAAGGCATCTGCCTTAATATTTAGACTTCCCGGTTTGTAACTAATAAGGAAATTAAATCGATCTAGGAATATAGACCAACAAGCTTGTCGTGAAGTGAGGGTTTTACTCAATTTCACATATTCAAGATTTTTATGATCTGTATAGATCAGGAATGGAAGACTAGATCCTTCAAGTAAGTGTCTCCATTGTTCCAAGGAACAATTTATAGCAAGTAGTTCTTTATCACCTATGCTGTAGTTACTTTTGGCGGAGTCAGCATTCTAGAGTAATAGGCTATAGGATGTGTCTCAGTTTTTTCTTTATTCTTCTGCGAAAGGATTGCTCCTATTCCCGTATTGGAGGCGTCAACTTCAAGGATAAATTGAGAGTTAAAGTCTGGTAATGCAAGTACAGGTGCTGTAGTAAACTGCTTCTTTAATGTATTAAAGGATAACTGTGCTTCTTCTGTCCATTTATATTTCTGTTTTTTACTAGTTAATTGTGTTAATGGTTTCACAATCATTGAAAAATTTTCAATAAATTTATGGTAAAAATTTGCGAAACCAATTAATCTTTGTAAAGGCTTTTACAGTTGTTGGGACTGGCCAATTTAAAATCGCATTTACTTTTTCTGGGTCCATTTGTATTCTGTTAGGTGTTATGATATAACCTAAAAATTTGATCTCTTGTACATGAAAGGAACATTTTTCTAGTTTAGTGTATAATTTGTGTTCCTTTAACCTAATGAGTACCCAACGGACATGTTTTTCATGTTCGTGTATATTTTTGGAATAAATCAGAATGTCATCTAAGTATATTATAACACATACATCGATTAGGTCATGGAAGATTTCATTAATAAAATGTTGGAAAGTAGCAGGTGCGTTACTTAACCCAAATGGCATCACGTTATATTGGTACAAGCCATAACGTGTCCTAAAAGCGGTCTTCCATTCGTCACCCTGTTTGATACGTATAAGATTATAAGCTCCTTTTAAATGCAGTTTGGAATAAATGGTGGTGCCATGTAACCGTTCAAGAAGCTCAGGTATTAGTGGAAGTGGGTATCTGTTTTTTATTGTTATGTTATTTAATGCTCTGTAATCTATGATGGGACGTATGGTTCCGTCCTTGTTTCTAACTAGAAACATACCTGCTGCTGCAGGAGACGTTGAGTGTGAAATAAATCCTTTACGGAGGTTATCATCTAAGTATGACCTTACAAAAGATAATTCGTTTGGAGATAACGGATATATCTTTCCATGTGGAATTTGAGTATCAGGTATTAAATCAATGGGACAATCAAATTCTCTATGAGGAGGCAGATTTTCTGCCTCTTTCATGTCAAAGACCTCTGCCAGAACCTGATAAGGTCTGGGTATCCCGTTCTCTAATATAGCGATAGTACAGTGAGGATAACAAGTCTTTAAACAGTATGGGGAATTTAGTTTTAAGTCATTCAGTGTCCAGTCTATAGTAGGGTTATGTTTCTGTAACCATGTATACCCAAAAATGAAGCTGTGTAGGGAGATAGGAATTAGATCAAATGTGAGATACTCAGTATGTCCGTCTTTGGTTGTTATGAGTAGGGGTATGGTGTGGTGAGTGATGGGTCCTTGTTGTGTAAGAGAACCATCTATCAATTTGACAAAAACAGGTTTTGCTTTGCACACAATTGGGATTTTATTATTTTTAACATAGGTACTATCAATATAATTTCCTGATGCCCCTGAATCAATCAATGCTTTGGATTGGATGTTTCTCTGCTCCCACTGTAAGGAGAAAAATAAAGTAATTTGGGTGTCAGAGCTTATATGGTACAACTGAGTATTGTGAGATAGCTTACCCTTCTTTTGTTTGAGGAGTAGAGGACATGTAGCAACAGCATGCTCCTTGTGAGCGCAGTAGAGACATAATTTCTCTAAGCGTCTCCTGGTTTTCTCCTCTGGGGTGAGGGGACCTGTGATGACCCCTATTTCCATAGGTGTACTGGGAGCTGAAGATCTTTCCAGAGTAGGAGTGTACATGGTGTAACGCTTAGGTATAGCATCATAACCTGCTCTTTCTGCTTTTCTTTCGCGAAGTCTGCGATCCAAGGTAGTACTTAGTTTGATTAGTCCTGAGAGGGTCTCAGGAACTTCTAAACGAGAGAGTTCATCCTTTAAATTTTCGGAGAGTCCTAAACGAAATTGTTTTTTTAAACCAATTTCATTCCATTGAGAATCGTTTGACCACATTTGGAATTCGGTTGTATATTCCTCGACAGTACGTTTCCCCTGTTTTAAGGAGTGTAGTTTTGTTTCTGCAGTAATCTGGGTGTTGGCATCTTCATATAAGTTTGCCATGGTGAGAAAGAATTCCTGTAATGAGTCTAAAATTGGATTATTGGTTTCGAAAAACCTATTGGCCCATGATCTAGGTTCTCCTTGCAGAAAAGAAATGGTAGTACATACTTTGATTCTTTCTGAATGATAAGTACGTGGGCGTAAGAAAAAAAGCAGATGACATGCATTTTTAAAATCCCTAAACTCATTACGTTTGCCAGAGAAAGGTTGAGGGTATTGTATATGTGGTTCTGGGCAGTCAGTAGTTTTTGTAGGAATACATTCTTTAACTAAGGATCTTAGTGCAACCATTTCTGCTTGTACCTCAGTTAAACTTTTGTTTAAATAATCCAGTTTCTGGAAAACATTGATTTTTTATTTCTTGGGGATCCATCTTATAATCAATATATGAAATAAATGTGATAAAAACGTGAACCAAAAAGTGATCATAAAGTATACATATGTGTGAAACCTAAATACTAAAAAAAGTTCATATAAGGATATGTGTGTTCTTCCAAAATCTTCACGATTCTATTTTTCTTTTGATCCTCATATGAAAAGAAAGAAGAAAAGCCACATAGCGTAACTCTGTAACCTTTTCAATGCAGAATGTGTATGTACAAATGGTTACTCACATGAGATGGAGCTATAGCCAAGCTCAGGTTTATGCGCACACCCAATGTTATACTGTTGGGTAAACAGTTGCTTGAAACAGGATTTTGAATAAAATAGATTTATTTAAAATATAAATATAAAAAGCGCCACAAGAGCTGCAAAGACCACCAAATACAATAGGATCGGCAATACAATCAAGTAATTGCTCACGTTGAGCTTATACACAATACCAGAGACCGTGGTAAGGAGTGCAGAAATTTAACCACACAACCTCCCCCTTAAGAGTCCAGTATATGTTGCTCTCCTTACTGGTGTGCAGATTCTTGGAAGGGCGCCAAAGAACAATGTATCCGACGTACGTTTCGCAAAAGAGCTTTTTCAAGGGGGACTATACTATTCCTTGAAAAAGCTCTTTTGCGAAACGTACGTCGGATACATTGTTCTTTGGCGCCCTTCCAAGAATCTGCACACCAGTAAGGAGAGCAACATATACTGGACTCTTAAGGGGGAGGTTGTGTGGTTAAATTTCTGCACTCCTTACCACGGTCTCTGGTATTGTGTATAAGCTCAACGTGAGCAATTACTTGATTGTATTGCCGATCCTATTGTATTTGGTGGTCTTTGCAGCTCTTGTGGCGCTTTTTATATTTATATTTTAAATAAATCTATTTTATTCAAAATCCTGTTTCAAGCAACTGTTTACCCAACAGTATAACATTGGGTGTGCGCATAAACCTGAGCTTGGCTATAGCTCCATCTCATGTGAGTAACCATTTGTACATACACATTCTGCATTGAAAAGGTTACAGAGTTACGCTATGTGGCTTTTCTTCTTTCTTTTCATATGAGGATCAAAAGAAAAATAGAAGCGTGAAGATTTTGGAAGAACACACATATCCTTATATGAACTTTTTTTAGTATTTAGGTTTCACACATATGTATACTTTATGATCACTTTTTGGTTCACGTTTTTATCACATTTATTTCACATTTTTGCGTTTTTGTGATATTATGGTATTTGTTATCATTATAATCAATATATAGAATTTCCCCTCAATTTTGGCCTGAAGATTATGTTATGACTCAGTTCGAAATAGATATATATTAAAGAATTATTCCTTTTAAAAAAGGTTTGTTGCTCTTTTTTGTTCTAAGCAGATAATCACAGCTTAAATTACCTGAATAGACAAGGTGAGACTTTTACTATGAAATCTTTGTAAATAGTAAAATGACTTGTTTTAGTAAGGAGTCAGTAACTTATTCAGATTAAAGGCAGTTAGTTCTCTCAGTAACAAATGAATATCCAAGTTTGAGTTCTGAGTGGTAAACTTCCAGTCTTCACGCACACACACACAATCACACTAAAATATATACAAGAACCAAACAACCAATCTTGCAATATAGAGCAGAGTATGCAGAGTTAATTTGTGATAGAAGCTTCTTGTGGCAAGTCTGTTAATCCACTTAGACAGTGTGAACCCAATCAATATCTTTAGGATAGAAAAAGGTACAGGCTGTTCCGGTAAAGCAAGAGTTATAACTGATTGATAACTGTTTTAAAATATATGAGTAGCATTTCAGATACAAGCACAGAGAGTTAGGAGAGTATACGATACCGGTAACCAGTTTGTGAGAGGAGAGCCCAGAGATGTGACCGCCGATAGCGATCAGCGAGGAGTGTGTGTGCGGCTTAGTTCCGGGACGCGGAGGCAAGTAGATCCGGATGCGTAGGAATCTGGATCCGGAGTGAAGACAGGAAACTCGGAGAGGTAGTAATCCAAGGCTTCTGGAAATACGTAATTCAGAAGTGAGTTACAAATGACCTGATAGGAGACAAAAGTATGAGCAACAAGAAGTAGCTGTAAAGCTTCAATCTTCAGGCAAGGACTGTTTGATAGAGCTTGCCTAATAAAGGGAGGATCATGAGATGGGAGGGGATAACCCTTAAAGGGATATCACACTATCTGAATCATGAAAATTTATTTTGGCCTAGACTGTTCTTTTAACGTAACCCTGCAAACAATCGCAAACAGTCCATTTGCACAACCATAAAACTCCCCATTTGCACAAGGTTGGATACCAAGCTAGCCATGTCACGTTCCTTGTCCTCACTGATGTCATTGAAGGTCTCTTCCTCCACCCAGCCACGTACAACACCAAGGGTCCCCGAAAGGTGACAACAAGCACCCTGGGACGCCTGCTGTGTTTGGTCTTCCACCTCCTCAAAGCCAACTTCCTCCTCTGACTCCTCTTCTTCAGACTCCTCTCTCTGCATTGCCTCTCTCTGCGTTATTATAAGGTGTGTTAAGTAGTACTATTCCTATTAGTTTAATCCCTGTTACGTCCCCTATCAGGGGACGTGTATATGGCATCGATTTTAGGAACCGGGAGATGGAAAAAGATGCTTGGTCGGTCCTCCTACTTCAAATTTGGGGCACTGCGCGTGCAATCTAATGTGCCACCAGATAGGAGTGGTTTGTTAAGTAGTTCTATTCTTATCAGTTTAATCCCTGTTACGTCCATGTGTGTAATGCTGCCTGACTGAGACATATCCCTGTTATCTACATCCTCTGGCAATAATGGTTGTGCATCACTATCACTCATTTCTTCCAACTGATGTGTAAATAACTCCTCTGACAGATCAAGTGAAGCAGCTGTTGTGCTAGTGTTGGTGGTGGCGGCAGGCGGGCGAGTGGTAACTTGAGAGGTGCCCGAAGCTAAGCTGGAGGAGAATGGTGCGTCAAGGTTCCGAGCTGTAGAAGATTGGGTGTCCTGTGTTAGCCAGTCAACTATGTCCTCAGAAATGTTCGAGTTTGGGGTACGTGGCCTCTGAACACTGGGCATTATTCTAGGGCCAAAGGGAATCACAGCACCACGAACACGACAGCCCCTGCGGGGTGGCCTGCCTCTGTCTGTCATTTTTTTTTCGATTAGTGGTACTATGCGTGCAAGCTACTGTGACAACAGATATGAGTGGCACTGTGCACTGGCAGAAGCTGGCAGAGTAGACGCTGTAGGCCTGACACACACACTTGCAGACAACTAACTGCTATTCAATCTATTACAGTCAAAATTGTATTTTTTTTAAAATGTACACTACTGTTACACCAGATATGAGTTGCACTGGTGTGACACTGTGCTCTGGCAGGCACTGAAATGCACACGTGTGAACGAAACTGACTGCTATTATTTAACACAGTCAAAAAAGTGTTGTTTTTTTTAAATCTACACTACCATTACACCAGATATGAGTTGCACTGGGGTGACACTGTGCCCTGGCAGGCAGGCCCTGAAACGCACACGTGTGAAGGAAACTGACTGCTATTATTTAACACAGTCAAAAAATATTGTTATATTAATGTTTTATAAATACATAATTGGTACAGTATATTTATTCATGCCATATGGTTCCACTATACTGTGTAAATGAACCCATTTAGCATTCTCTTTCTAATCTATCTTGAGGTCATTCTCAAATATAATAAATTAAATGGACAGCATAAATATAAAGAGAACTCTTGTAGCTACAGAGAAAATTGTTTTTAATTGATTGTATATGTCCATATTTATCTTTCAGATCTTATATACAGAATAGTTGTTAACACAACTCAGGTCTCAGGTGTTAGAAAAAAAAGACATGCAAATGGATTTAACATTAAAATATATGCATCTACATCTCTAAAGATGTATATCTATGGGCTCCATGTACTAAGCTGTCTGCGAGGTCTTCGTCACTATTTCCGTCTAAATTTCTGCGTGCGGATCAATAACCGTATGTACTATCCCACGAATCCATTGAAAACCTTATATTAACAAACGTCGAGCGAACTTGCCCGCAAATCTTGAATTCTCGTCTTTTTTGTAGCTAGAAAATACTCGCTCAACATAAATCTCGCACAAAACAGTAATTACTAAACTATCTATTTATACGCTCGTGAATTTATCCGCACCTACCTCGTTAAAAATCCCTCGCCAGCTAATAGGTGGCGAGCACCATAATAAACAATAGGGTCTATCAGATCAACGCCTACAACTGATTTAAAAGAGGTGTACAATTGAATGGTTACTCACTTTTGATCCTGTTAGCCATTATGGAGACACTTCTTCAACTTTATATTATTCGTCTGATGCAAATGAGGGGTAGAAGGCAAATTCGTCAACCTGATGCCCCAAATCCGGTTCGAAGAAGGTGATTACGAGTACAGCGGGTATTCCTTCCTCGGGTTCCTTTAGATGCCCTTTCCGATCGAGAGGTTATTCAAAGGTTCCGTCTGGATCGACATTCAATATTGTCTTTATATGCTCAAATAGCACATTTTCTAGAGCCTGTGACGGCTCGTTCAAGGGCCATTCCCGGAATACTCAAGTTTCTTGCTGCCTTGCACTTTTTTGCCACCGGATCATTTCAGGCAGTGTCCAGCGTCATCATTGGTTTCAGTCAGTCTGCCTTTTCTCGTCATCTTTCCAAAGTTATCGATGCACTCATGCATATATTCCCCGAATATGTTTGTCTACCATCTACCACAGAAGAGAGGAAATCGATAAAGTCGCAATTCTACAGTGTGGCTGGAATGCCAAATGTTCTTGGGGCAATAGACTGTACCCATATTGCAGTTCGACCGCCACGGTTACCGCAACCGAAAGTCCTGCCATTCCTTGAATGTACAGATGGTTTGTGACCCCAAAATGAGGATAATCAGCGTGAGATCAAATTACCCTGGCTCCTGCCATGACGCTTATATCCTGCGGCAGACTGGACTGTACCAAAAATTTGAGAATGGGGAAATGCCAGAGGGATGGTTATTAGGTAAGCTTGAATTTAACTAAAAAAAAAAATTTTTAAGGATTTTTAAAGAGCATGTAATTTTAAACGACTTTCAAATTGACTTTTTATTCTTTTTATATCACTTGCTGAAAATCATATCTAGATATATGCTCAATAGCTGCCGATTGGTTGCTGCACCTAGAGGCCTTGTGTGATTGGCTCACACATGTGCATTGCTATTTTTTCAACAAAGGATATATAAATAAATTTAAAAAAAACACATTATATAATTACATTTTTAATTTGTTACTATAAATTTATACTAATTTGATGCTAGCCTCAATAACTAATAAAAATTATTTTGTCTTTTTGGAATGACTTACATCAATATTTTTTTTTTTTAATTACAGGGGATGCCGGTTACCCTTGCTATGAATGGCTTCTGACACCCTATAATAACCCCCAACTCCGGAAACATATTCGTTTTAATGAAGCACACAAGAGCACAAGGGGTGTCATTGAAAGGACTTATGGATTGTTGAAAATTAGGTTCCGATGTCTGGACAGATCTGGCGGTGCAATGCAGTATTCTACAGAAAAAGTAGCAAGAATCATCTTAGTTTGCTGTGTCTTGCATAATATTGCCACCAAAAGAGGATACCCCATTGATGACGATATTGCCATGCCTTTTAATGACTTTCCAGAAGAAATTTTCAGAGAAAACACAAATAGACGTGGCATGGCCAATTTTTTCCTCTTGTATGTAAATTGTGTTCTGCAGTTATGTGTTATTTTTTTTCAAATAAAATTTGTGTGCAACATCATCATATTGTTATTTCTTTGTAGCCCTTTTTCTAAACAAACCTTATTTGCATTGGTCACACCCAAAAAATACATGAAACAGAATTTTTTTTTAAGGAAAATAATATAACAATTTATTTTAAGTTCAAAAGGCAACAAGAATAAGAATTATAACCATTTCTATCCTAATACAACTAATATATTTACATAACTAAAAAAGTTCAACATTTATCTATTCAAAAGGTTACATATTAGACTTACTATTCTACATTTAACCAGTGATTTTGTTACATAGTAATTGTATCAAATATAAATGAATCACAAAATTTGAGAATATATATATTAGTAGTGTTATCTGTGGTCAATAACCTAGGATATAGTGATGTGCACGTAATCATTAAGATCAGCGACATAAGCTGTTCCACCTCCGGTAGCACGAGTTGAATTTTTTTCTTTTGCCAATTTGGCTTTTGCAAATCGTTTGATGTCGTTGTACCGTTTTTTTATTTGGTCAACGTCCTTTTTCCCAGGTCCCTGAGCACTGACAGCATCACTTATCCGGGTCCATATACTTTTTTTACGGATACTAGAAGTTTGCTTCGCACGACAACCAAATAAATAGTCATACGAGTCTAGCACCATATCGACAAGAACCAGGTTCTGCTGATGTGAAAAGTGGGGATTCTTCGATTTGGACTGTGAATCAGATCGAGAAGTAGCCATACTTAATTTATCGATAAGAATAAAAGTCAGTAAAGCTTCAAGTTCTTGAAATATGCAGTCTGAAAAACTTTATTAAATCGAGTTTATATAGTGCTGCAATATGTTCCCGCGACAAAGCTGACGTTTCTGACACCTTGCAGTCACGTGGGACAAACATGACTGACAGGTTGTAAGCGATTAATAGTACATTCGCAAATAGCGAGGCGTCATATGTATGAATCATTTGCCAGTGCTCGATGCGGATTAGACGCGCCTTTTTCTTGGATAGTTTTTAGTACATATGGCGGGCGGGCAACATCTCGCTAGCTGCAAGTTAGAGCGAGTCAAGAAGACATGTTGTCGGCGAAAAAATTGATGCTTTAGTACATGGAGCCCTATGTGTATATATACAGTATATATATATATATATATATATATATATATATATATGTGTGTGTGTGTGTACCTATGAATTTATTTATCAGTGTATATATGTATTTACAGATATTTTACACATATAAACACATACATACATAATTATACATATTTAGACATATATTTAAGTGCATTCTTATTTGATGAAGTGTTTGTGTATTTAATGTAAATATTTTGCATTCCAATGTTCTGCACATAGGGGAATATGTTCAATGTATTTTTAAATAGATATTCCTATAAATATCTACAAATGTCTATACCTACTGTATATATAATCATCTATATATATATATAGGTATACATATATATTTTACCAAAAAAAATCAGATATATGTACAAATATGTATTTATGAATAAATAGAACATATTCTTCTATGTGAAGAACATTGGAAAATGAAATATCTATATTTTCTTGTCAGATTAGCGCACTTGAGAATATGCAATCTGGTTTGAGCGCAAGTGGGATGTTAAGTGTTTTTTCCACTTTGTTGCTCCATTGACTTCTATGTATTCGTGATATTCTAAGATCGGCTTTTTGCATGCATTGGGTAAGCATGCAAACGAAAACTTTTTACTTTCAGCTTGTAATACCAGCTCTACCCGACACACCCAAAAAGCTTACTTTTAGCTGAGTTTGCGTGCGAGCGGGAGAAATAAATACAGCTCCACTCGTAATCTGACGCTTATAGAGATAGTTGAAAGATATATTTTGCATCAACTTGGCTAATGGTTAAATAGAGGGGTCCAGTAACTGCTTGTTCAGTTAGTTCAGCTATGATACTGTAAAACTAATAAGATATTACCTTGGTTGTCTACTGGATTCACATGCACAGGAGACTGGAAGCAGTAACCACGAACACAGCATAGTAGCCATGTAAGCAGTCAGCAATCAGATGTCAAAATTCCGATTATCCTAATATTTTGAAGGTATAATCTAGATTTTATTAAAGACACAGAGACGAGTATTTTTGCATTAATCTTTCTTTACTACTCAATGCAGCCTTTTAAAGAACAATAACATTAAGATAAAAACATAAAACATAATAAGAAGCTAACAGAAGCTTATTATAATGAGAGAAAAAACAGCCAATCAGCACAGAGAGCAGGCTATAAACTGAGTACACAGCAAACACTCTCCCTCTTTCTAGTTGATGCTCAAAAAGAAAAGAATATTAAGCATCATGAAGAAACCAAAAAGTCCAAAAACAACAAAGGATAACAAACGCCATTTTCCTGTAGAGTTGATAGAATGAGTTCCATGAACAGTTGAACTTGATCGAAGGCCAAAAAGATGTCCAGAATTCAATGGTTGAAAGATGACACTTCTGAGTTGTAGGGAAGAATCCAGAAGGTGAGCATGGATTGAAATTACATGGATGCTGTTAAAGACAAAAAATATTAATAACATACCGTAATAAAATAGGGTGGGAGAAAAAACATAATTATTTCTGAGGAGGGAAAATACTCGTCTCTGTGTCTTTAATAAAATCTAGATTATACCTTCAAAATATTAGGATAATCGGAATTTTATTACAATACCAGAGACTCCTATTTTTGCAAGTTTAAAGCATACTAGGAAAATAAATTAAGAGAGGCATGTTGAATGGGTCTGAAATAAAATTGTTTAAAAATAGAATCAGAAGACCAGTCTGCTGCAAGTAAAATTTGTTGAAGAGGAGCCGCTTTTAAAAAGGCTTTTGAAGCCACAGAACCTCTGACAGAATGCGCAGTGAAAGAAATGTTAATACCGGCCTCTTTCATGACCCATTTAACCCACCTAGCAATAGAAGTAGAAGTGAAGGGAGCGTGAGGAGGGACAAAAGAGATTAAAAGTTGGTTAAAGTCAGGTTTCCTAAAAGATAATGTTCTAGATTCATATGACTTTAGGCATTCAACCACACACAGAGAAGGTTCAGTAGGAAGATAAGGATATAAAATAGATGTAGACAAAGTTTTAGTTCTTCGAGAAAGAAAGAAAGTAACTCCTTCAGGAGAGAAACGTTTAGAGTTCCAATCTAAAGCTTTCACATCAGATACTCTTCTGAAAGAAATTAGACAAAGAAGAGTAGCAAGTTTAGCAGAAAGTTGTTTCAGAGATAATAAATTATTATCAGGCCAAGATTTGAAAAGGGAGAAAATTAGGTCTACATCCCAGAAAAATCGGTGCTTGGGAACAGGAGGACGTTTTAATCTAATGGCTTTAAGAATTCTACAAATTAAAGGGTGTTTGCCAGCAGGGAGGTTATTAATTAAATTTTGTCTAGCCGAAATGGCTGACCTATGAATGTTAATGGTTCTGTAAGCCAGACCTGAGTCAAAAAGGTGGGAAAGGTAGTTAACAATATCGTTTAAATCAGAAGAAACGGGATCCAAGTTCCTGCACAGGCACCAGCTAGACCACTTTGACCATGCAGCAAAATAACATTTGCGGGTACCTGGGGCCCAGGAATCTTGAATGAGGGACCTAGCTCCCTCCGAAAGTCCTCGGAGGGACCAGGGTCCCCTGATATTGTCCATGCTATCAGGGGAAGAGACCC
This sequence comes from Bombina bombina, assembly GCF_027579735.1. Taxonomy (NCBI): domain Eukaryota; kingdom Metazoa; phylum Chordata; class Amphibia; order Anura; family Bombinatoridae; genus Bombina; species Bombina bombina. The sequence continues at coordinate 304,839,671 of NC_069500.1, read as the reverse complement.
TTGGAGAATTAGACTGTGATAATCGCCCTCTGGGTTGACTAACAGGTGAGGAAGCGGGGGAAAAAGAATTGGAAGATTGATGGTCATCTCCAGAAGGGAGGGATACCATGATTGGGTTGGCCAAAAGGGAGTCACTATTGTCAAAGGAGATCCCTGCGGACCATTGAAATAGTCCTCGGGATCATTGAAAAGGGAGGGAAAGCATAAGCTTTCTGAGGAGGCCATGGATGAAGGAAAGCATCTATGGCCACTGCCTCTGGATCCAGGCGCCAGCTGAAGTATGGGGAAATCTGGAAATAGGTCCTGGATGCAAAAAGGTCCAAACAAAAGGGACCTCTGAGAGATTGAAGGGATAGAAAAAACTTTCCTGTCTAATCTCCAATCGCTGGAATCTGTTAAATAACGAGATCCCCAGTCTGCAGCTGTGTTCGATTGTCCTGGAATATATTCCGCTCTGATGGAAATATTCCTGTCTAAACAAAGATGAATAAACTCTTTGGTTATGTTGGACAAGTTTCTCGATTTGGTGCCTCCCAAACGATTGAGATACTGCACCGCTGAAATATTGTCCATGCGCAGGAGAATAGAAACTGGAGAAGAAAATTTGGCAAAACTTTTGACTGCAAACGAGCCAGCCAATAATTCCAAACAATTGATATGGAAACGTTTCTCCTCCAATGTCCATTTGCCACCCGTGATGGAAGGACGACAACGCGCACCCCAGCCTGAAAGACTGGCGTCTGATTGTATTACAAAATCTGGAGTTCTGCCAAAAATGGCTCGTCCATTCCAGGCTTCCAAATGAGAAAGCCAGCAAGAAAGTTCTTCTTTGACTTCTGTAGACAAAGGAGTCAAATGAGAATAGGAAAACCCTTTCCTTAAATGAAGAATTTTCAATCTTTGAAGTTCTCGGTAGTGTAAGGGGGCAGGAAAAACAGCCTGAATAGAGGACGATAGTAAACCTACTATTCTGGCTATAGTTCTGATGGGGACTGAATCTTTTGATAGAGTTTTTGAAATTTCTTTTTTTGATGTTCTTCACTTTGTCTGATGGAAGACTCAAAGTGGAAAGCACTGTGTCGATTTGAAATCCTAAGAAAATTAAAGATTTTGTAGGATAAAGAACCGACTTCTGTTTGTTCACAATGAAGCCTAAGGATTCTAGTAAGGAAATTGTGGAAGTTAAATGACTCTGAAGAGAATAAAAGTCTTGGTCCATTAATAAAATGTCGTCTAAGTAAATTATTAGACGAATACCTCGAAGTCTCAACCAAGCCACTACAGGTTTGAGTAACTTGGTGAAGATCCAAGGGGCGGAAGACAGGCCGAAAGGAAGACAAGTGAAGTTCCAAAATTGGTCTTCCCAGCGGAATGTCAGATATTTCCAATGTTCTTGAGCAATTGGAACAGTTAGGTAGGCGTCTGTGAGGTCCAGACGAACCAACCAGTCGTTTTCTCTTAAACACTCTCTTAGTAAGTGTATTCCTTCCATTTTGAAATGGTGGTATACAACGTAAGCATTTAGTGTCTTCAGATTTATGACCGGCCTGAACTGATTGTTTTTCTTTTTTACTAAAAACAAGTTGCTCAGGAAAAAATCTTGGGGTTGGAAAACTGGAAGAATCGCTTTTTTGGAAAAGAGAGTTGAAATTTCCTTTTTGACCAAAAGAGCGTCCTCTCGAGAAAAATGAATGGGATGAGGAAGAGAGATTTGGATTGGGGGAGATATAAATTCTATGAGAATACCTGAAACTGTTTGTAAGACCCAAGGATCTGAAGTAATTGAAGCCCAATTTTGGGCAAACAGGGCGAGTCTGCCACCAATTTTTTTCTGGGAAAAAAGGAAGAGGAGGAAATAAAGAACTTACCAGAAGCTTGTCTAGCTCTGGCTCTGGTCCTGAAACCTCTCTGGGTCCAAGGGCGACCTCTTGTCGGGAAAAAGGAAGAGGTAGATGGTTCTGAATAACCTCTTTGGTATTGAGTCTGGAATTGTTGGTGGTATTGAGGTTGATGGGGAAAGTAGTTATACCTTGATAAATAGGATTGGGAAAGCGGCCTCTGCCTCTCCCGGCCCTGTCAGAAAAACTTTGGTTAGGGTAGAAAATTTTCTTCACTGATGTCTTTACTTTATTCAAATTGGAGAAAGTGTTTACGTATTGGCTAAGATCTTTTAAATATAAATCACCAAATAAAAGACCATTTTTATCGGATGCGATATTGCTTGAGGAGAAATCAGAAATTTTGGGATCTATTTTCCTTAAAATGTTCCGACGTCTTTCACCAGACATAGCACAGTTGGTATTTCCGATAAAGCAAAGCAGTCTTTGGACCCATTCCCTGACTACGTAAGGGTCCAAAGGACAATTCTCTGCTATTCCTTGTTCGGACAGTTCAAATAGTTTAGTCAGAGGGCCGACAGAGTCCAGAAGTTTGTCCTGGCAAATTTTCCAGGATCTGTCTACCCCTTTTTTCAATTTGTATGCAGGGGTGCCGATAAATTTTAAAATCCTGGGGTCAACCTCTGGGATGATAGATGCATTTTTAGGTAAGAGGGGGCGAGGACATTCGGCCTTCATCTTGTTACGGGTTTGCTTCTTCAGGGGCTTACGTAATTGATAATCAATAAATTTGGCTAAGTCTATGGGGGGACACCACTCGGCGGACTGGGGATGGTGCAATTCATCTGGTTTGAATCTGGGGTTGCCCAGACAATCAACAAAATCTTCCTCGTCCTCACTGAAATCATAAAACTTTTTAAGTTTCTTTTTCTGTTTTTTGGCCGCAGGGGGGCCGTCGGATTTATCCGATTCATTGAAATTATCAGAATTTATGTCTGTATATTCATCACCATCTGAATTTTCTGATTCTGAAGATGGATTTTTTTAAATATCTTTATCATTATATTTAAATTTTTTGCATATGTAAGTATCCCCCGTTTGGTTACCCTCGGGGTGCAGGGTTCTATTGACAGCGGTTTTTCTTCCTTTGCTGTGAGGAACAATGGGATTTTTCAATACGTTTTTTGCTTGCTTTATAGGCAATAGATGGGCTTTTTCTTTTTAAAGAAATCTTTTTCTGTTTTCCTCCCATCAACGAGGACATTTTATCAAATAAACTATTCATGGAAGAGTCTATCATATTTTGTACAGTTTGTAATGTTAAGGGAGATGTATCTGTTTGCAATTCAGACATTGTGGAATTAAAATATGTCTGAACCAAATACAAAAATAAATAAATATAATTAAAATAACTCCCTTAATAAAATATATAAATTAATATAGATGTATAAATATATATATATTTGCAGAAAAAATTATTATGTCAGTAACGATTTTTAACTTGAACTTAAATTAGTATGTGGTAAAAACGTTATCACAAAATTGAACAATTTCCTTAAATAACTAACAATTGACAATTATGTATATAATGAAAGCCAGTAGATGGCAATACAGGCCTGCAAAAGGGAATTATTTGTTGAATTATGTACTAATGTTGAGTGTAACGGCAAACAATGTTACAACTCGACCACCTAGAAAGCTGCGGCTGGCTGACTGAGGTAAATTACGCGTCAGCATGGATGGGCGGGAGGGAGGGAGGGGGACGGCCCACAAAATGGCGCCGGAGCTTCCGAGACAGGAGCAGGAAGGGAGAGGAGACACATAAGGCACATAAACATAGAAGGGCTCAGGCAAAAAGGAAACGGATTATGCCGGTAAGACGGAAGGTTATATAACACATGAGAGGAAAAAACGAAATAGTATTATAAAATGAAAAACGACATTTGTGTAGAAGAAAAGGAAATAGTAGGAAAAACGTTCAGCAAGGTTTTTAATGAGGCTACAAAGAATTACAAAAAACAAAAAATATGTAAACAAACAAAAAATATACAAGGTCAATGAACATGTATATAATGCACAACTTATCTGTTTTGAGCAGCAAAAGAAAGAGGGAGAGTGTTTGCTGTGTACTCAGTTTATAGCCTGTTCTCTGTGCTGATTGGCTGTTTTTTCTCTCATTATAATAAGCTTCTGTTAGCTTCTTATTATGTTTTATGTTTTTACCTTAATGTTATTGTTCTTTAAAAGGCTGCATTGAGTAGTAAAGAAAGATTAATGCAAAAATAAGAGTCTCTGGTCTTGTAATAAAATCAAAGGAGTAGTCCAGCAGAGCAGCAGCACCACTTCCTAATTCATATAATAAAGTATTTATTGAAACATCACCTTTTCAAAAAAATTACAACATTTTGGTATATTCAACCTTAATCATGTTCTATCTAACAATATACAAAACCACTCTTTTATACATACATACATGTTATCTTAATATTCCAATCAGGGCCGGTGCTAGTATTTTTTGCTACACATGCAAAGACACATTTTGCCCCCTCCCCCCAAAAAACTAATATGTTATACACTGCCATTACTGCTTCTTAACAAAATGTTCTTGTAATATGTAATAGCTAAAATGGTTAATTTCTGCATGACAATGTGCCAAAGTGGTGGTAGCTGGTAACAAGATTTACCTGCAAACACACACACATACAGACACACTCATGTACACATACTTACACACACACATTTATACCCACGTAAATACATATTTACACATACTAATGCACACATATTTGCACACACACAACCACATACACATATACACATACATATTACACACACACACACACATATATTTACACACACCCATATACATACATACTAACACATACACATTTACACACACAAGCATTTACACACACATACATATTTACACACACACAAACACTTACACACACATGCCACTGCATATACTATGATCTATTGTGCAGTTTCAGAAATAATTGTTCCTTATATTTATATGTGCACCTTTGTGCCTAGATTTACACTTTGATTCCACTGTTGAGGAATCGTCTGCAGCCTACATTTCCTATTTATACATCAAGACTATGGGGCCTATTTAACAAAGGTCTGTCGGACCTGATCCGACAGACCTTGCTGAATGTGGAGAGCAATACGCTATCCGTATTGAGGTTTGCAGCAGCAGCTCTTATGAGCTGCTGGTGCAACGCCGCCCCTGCAGATTTGTGGGCGATCATACTCGATCAGGTTGAATTGTGGCAATGTTTGTCTGCCTGCTCAGAGCAGGCGGACAGGTTATGGAGCAGTGGTCTTTAGACCACTGCCTCATAGCTGTTGTTTCTGGAGAGCCTGCAGTCTCGCCAGAAACATGGGGCTTCAAGCTCAGTACGGAACTTGATAGATATGCCCCAGTGTGACAAATACCCTCCAAAACATGGCTTTCAAGAGATTATCTAAATCAGACAGAGTTCCTAAAACCCCCAATGCTACAATACAAAAAATGAGCTCCTTCAAAAACCTATATATATGCGTATATATATATATATATATATATATATATGTATATATATATATATATATATATATATATATATATATATACACGATGAAGGAAGGCACTATATATATATATATATATACACGATGAAGGAAGGCACTCACTGGTCTTTTCATCAAAACTTTATTTAGCGTGACATTTCGGGGACACACTCCCCTTCCTCAGAGTGTGTCCCCGAAACGTCACGCTAAATAAAGTTTTGATGAAAAGACCAGTGAGTGCCTTCCTTCATCTTGTATACTTATCTGCTGGCACCCTGGCATTGGGACATTGAAAGTGAGAGTGCTCTCTATCTACATATATATATATATATATATATATATATATATATATATATATATATATATATATATATATATATATATATATAAAACACAGGAATGGACCGCACTCACAGACTGGACCAACCTTGTTGTGGTCGTGGGCTTGATCCTTTGGTGCCAAATGTAACTGACTTCCCCCAGTTTTGCTTTTAAACATTACTGTGAATCTGCTGGTGAGTGCCAGGTTTTCTATGTGTTGTGTTAATAATGTTTGTAATGCTTCCCTGCAAGCCTGTCACCAAGACTGCTCTGGGGTTAACTGCCTGGGTTGCAGGGAACTTTGCATCTGTCTGTCAGTGTTCAGGGCTGTGGAGTTTGCTGTGGCTTAGGATGTGTACCCAGTCTAGTCTGTGAGTGTGGTCCATTCCTGTGTAACAAAAGCCTGTGTCACCCTGGGAGGTTCCCAGTTGGTTTGTTTGGAAGTATGCATTGTGTGGGTATTGGTTTAGAGTCCTAGGCTTGATCCTTTGGCATCAAATGTAACTGACTTCCCCCCGTTTTACTTTAAAACATTATTGTGAATCTGCTGGTGAGTGCCAGGTTTTCTGTGTGTTGTGTTGATAATGTTTGTAATGCTTCCCTGCGGGCCTGTCATCGAGGCTGCTCTGGGGTTAACTACCTGGGTTGCTGGGAACTTTGCAGCTGTCTGTCAGTGTTCAGGGCTGTGGAGTTTGCTGTGGCTTAGGATGTGTACCCAGTCCAATCTGTAAGTGCAGTCCATTCCTGTGTTTTGTGTTTACATAGGGGAGATTACACACATCTATCTATATATCTATCATCTATCTATCTATCTATCTATCTATCTATCTATCTATCTATCTATATATACACACACACATATATTAGTATATATATATATATATATATATATATATATATACACAGACACACATATCCAGCTTGCTGGAGACACAGCATTCATTTCTGACATGAGGAAAGGAAGAAAGAAGACCAGCAGCAGCCAAAAAAAAAAAAAAAAAGACAGAGCATTTTTAAAGTAATAAACTTACCTCCCTTGTCGGCTGTCTCCTGTCTTCTCAGGTGTGACTGCTAAAGGCAGCATGAGAGCAGATAACCTCCAGCTGTCACTTAAAATCTGTGATCCCTGCACTTCTCCACAGCACCCATCACACCTGCCTGGAGCTGGCCCTGTGTGTACTGGAACCTAAGCACCACTAACCATAGTCAGACACAGTGGAGTCATTAGAGGTTAGTGTAACGTTGTTACCCCCTCCCAGGGTGTCACCCGGTGCTGTCCGCACACCCCTAGTGATGCCACTGCTGTGGCGCGTTACTTACTTGGTGCATAGCTGCAGAGTGGAGAGGCCACATTGCAGGTCACTCTGTCACGGCCTTGCTCCCTCCCAGCAGCTGATCACTGAAACTACTCAGGGTTCCCGCTTTTTTTGTAGTTAGGGTTGTGCAGATAAAAAAAAGTGCGATGCAGGAATTTTAAAAGCTGAGTATGCTCAGATTAAACATAATTGTGCATTACAAACAAACAATAAATAGTATAATATTTAAACAATAAAAAATGCTCCACTCCTGCACAAAGTTTGCTCCCCCTCCTGCTGCGCTATAAGGCGGCTGCCTTGTGGCTTTATGCAAACATCGGCCCTGATTCCAATGCAATTACATATGTTATATGGGGTAATTATTACATCCATTTAGGCTAGGAGCATTTATTTTAGGAATGGGTTCCAATTTATGTCTTTATTCACACCTGTTAGACTTATGTTCAGTGATTCTATCAATGTCAAGGCACCACCAAGGGATTGAAAGTTGCCCCAACATATGCCAATATCTTTATGAATATGTACAAAGAGTGCTTTCTATACACTCATGAATTGTTTTTACAACATGGAATGTGCTGGTTCCGGGTAAATAAGTTATATTTTTGACGTGGGGGGAGGGTAACATCGGCTCTTGTACAGGACTTCAATTTTGCCACTCAGCACATCAAATTTTAACTAACATTTAGTAAAGAAAGTATTGACTTTTTGGATACTACTATTAGGAAGGATGGCAGATAAAAGAGTAGATTTATATAGAAAATAAAGAGATAGGAATAGTCTATTGAAATACAAGAGTGCACATCCTCCAGCACTAATAAAAAGTTTGCCAACAAGTAAATTACTGAGTGTGAAGAAAATAGTATCTGAGCAGAAGGTGGTCGACAAACGATTGAAGGAAATGGGAGATTTAGTTCTAGCATGAGGCTATCCTGAGCCCCTAATACAGCAACAGATAAAAGAGATAGGGGAAAGAACTAGAGACTCTCTATTAGATGAAAACCTAAAGGAGAAAAAGAATATGGAACGATTAACATTTGTGTCCCAGTACAACCCTTTGAGTGGAAAATTATTAAAAATAATTAACAAACATTGGAATATACTAAAAGATGTAAACCCAGAAATTAAAGAATCTAGAAAAAAAAAAAAAAAAAAACTATGCCAGCTTTCAAAAGGAGTAAAAATCCAAAAAAGGTTACAAAAAATTGGGTTGTTAGCCATGCCTAAATTGCAGTAATTGCAATTTGGAATTTTTTTTATCATCCTCAGACTGGTCATACGTATAAAATTCCATGCTACTACACCTGTAACCCAGAGTTTGTGCTATATTTAATTAAGTGTCCCTGTTCTAAGGTGTATATTTGAGAGTCAACCAATAGGATTCGTGATAGAATCATTGAACATAAGTTAAACATCAGACAGGGGGATATAGGTTTTACATTTTGGATGCATAATTACAAACTTTAATGCCAACATGCATAAATACAGACATAAATTGGAACCCTTTCCTAAAATGAATTGTTCCAGCAAAAAGATATGGATGTAATAAATACCCCATATATCATATATAATTGTATTGGAATGTTCAGATAACATGTATTATATGTAACTATATAATATTTTGTATATTGCTTCTAGGTCAGTTGTTTTAATGTGAACCACTAGATGGAACCATAGACAATTTATGGTATGGTAAGAGTCAATTAAATTTTCAATTAACAAGATACCTCTGCCTAATGAGGGTCTATAAAAGATTGGTTTTGTATATTGTTAGATAGAACATGATTAAGTTCAAATAGATTGAAACGTTATGATTTGTTTTAAAGGTGATGTCTCATTAAATACCAGGTGGATTCAGAGGTGCTGGAAACTTACTTACAATATTAGAAGAGTATGCAGGAGAGTAGTTAGATTTCAGGCCAAGGAACAACACTCTCCAATCTGTTTATTGTGACATTTCAGGGAGACAAAAACCCCTTCTTCAGACAAAGTGCAGAAAGTAACAAACCAAGCAATATACAGTATGCTCACTCCCACCAAGAAAACACAGGAACAAATCTAATTAATTGTCATTGACAGCAACCAGAGATAAACAAAACCATATGTGTAACTTGTTTAATAGCACCATGTATGCTACAATACAGTGTCTTATCTATGTTCCATGGTTTCTAAACATGTTATAATCTATACTAAAGAGAACATTAGATAAATATAAATTTGATGCATCAATACAAATGTTCAAATATTCCACGGATCCATCTACCATGTCTCTAATTGTGATATAAATGCGACCATTTGCGGGTATAGTGGGTGGGACCAAGCACAGGATCTCTCTACAATTGGTGCATGCTAAGAGTAGGAGTGCCCAAAAATAGTACTGCTCCATTACAGCTAAAATTTACACCGCTATTCCAGTGTATTACATTTATAATACATTCACAGCAGTTTGCAACAAATAATATCATTATGGGAAAAATTGTAAGCAAGATTACAATTACAAGATTAAATGTAGCCACTAGGGTTGTAATATGGTAATTAGGACATCGGAGGATGAAGTTATATTGGGAATAAATAATAAGTAAATTATATTCCTCTACATTACTAATTCAAATCCATGATATTTAAACCATATAATGAATTGAAACCAAACAAAAAAAATAAAGTTCAAATGTGTGAGAGTGTTAGGGCAAAATCAGAGAAAGTCCAGCACACTTGTAAAGACTATGCACGCTGCAGGGAAGACTGCAAACCCCCTTAATTATATAACAAATCCCAAAGAGGCAGCAGCACAGTGTAAAATAACCATTTATTGGCACCAACAACAAAAAACACAACGTTTCGGGAGTTGCCCCTTAACACATGATTAAGGGCTAACTTTCAAAACGTTCTGGTTTTTTTGTTGGTGCCAATCAATGGTTACTTTATACTGTGCTGCTGCCTCTTTGTTTTTTGTTTTTTATAGTGTTAGGGGACAGGCAATGTTATTCATCATACTATTGTTAAAAATGGAGATTATTATTCACATCTGTATGAGGAATAACATTTTTGTGGTTTGACTGGTGAAGGGGTTTTGCCTCTGTGAAACATTACCATAAACATAATTAATTGCTCACAGACTTGAGAGTGCCATTCCTTGTGGATAGAAGTATACAAATTTTGTTCTATTACATTTAACTGGCACCGCAGCAATACTTGACTACAGGTACAAGTGCTTTCAGTTTGAACTACTCTGTCAGTAAGTCAAAAAGAAAGTATCAGTAAAACCCTTAATAAAGATTTATAAATAGCAGGAAAAAATGTTACTACTAGACTTACACAAGCTCAGTTCTGTATATAGCAAAGAAGATAGATGGGGCAAGAGGTACTGAAAGGCCTTAGCAAGTTGTTGCAAGCAAAGCAGGACAATGCACATGTATTCTAGCAGGAGAATATTAAACTGTAGCATGATCCATAAATAAAGTCTGTATGTAAATACACAGTGATACCAACATGGCAAGGTTAAAATTAAGTAGTAACAATAATTAAGATGGACCAAGCAGATTGGAGCTTGATGGTCTAAAGACAGCTGCTCCAAAACTGATCCGCTGCCTCTGAGGCTGCGGTCTTCAATCCGACCAATCCTATACGATCGGGCTGATTGACACCCCCTGCTAGAGAATCTGCAGGGGGCAGCATTGCAATGATAAATGCCGACAGCATATGCTGTTGGCATTTATCGATCTGTGGCGGACATGATACGCTACATCGTATCATGTCTGTCCGTACTTTAGTAAATCGCCCCCAAAGTATGTATTTTTTTCATCAGCTTAATTGCTATACACTCTTTAATGTTTCAAAAGACATGACAGTTATTTGATTTATAGATGCATTCAATTATCCATTCATTTTCAAGAAACTCGTGTTTTATTTTAATTATAGCAGCCACAACAGTATGAGTTCATTCCACTAATTGATTTGTGCACACAAAAGTAAAGTAACTTGAGATTACATTTGCAGGTTATTCATTATTGACTTAAAATTGATGCATTTATAATGGAGTTTTATGTGGTGTTGCATTTGCTCTCTCTGTATTCTATGCATTTTTTTTACAATTATGAATCATCTCTATGCGTTGTCAGTGTTTGCTTCCAAGTTTTCTTCTGGCGTATTATAATTCTAATCATTATGACAGGCAGGGGAAGAAAAAAAGGATATAATTTGCCAAAGAAGGTAATTTCAAGGTAGCTGCCAAAGAAACACATATAAATTAAATCAAAGAAGCTACAGTACTTGTCATTGAAGACAAATATGTAAAATAGTTGTTCTATTTTTGCAAACATATTTTAAAATCTCTTAAAGCAAATCATCATGCCTATCTCAATGTTTTATTGTTATTATACAGTAAAATAAATGCATAGTAGTTCTTGTTTAATATCTTCAGCGCCAAGGATTTGGTCATTTTTTTATTGCCCTGTAGATTTTCATAATTTTGCTTCCATGTTTACAGTAGGACTTATAAGCAAACAAGAAAACTATTGGCTAGATTATGAGTTGTGCGTTAGGCTTAAAAAGCAGTGTTAGCCGGTCCTAACGCTGCTTTTTAACGCCCGCTAGTATTACGAGTCTTGCAGGTACAGGTGTACCCCTCACTTTTTTGGCCAGACTCTGAAATACCGCAAATCCACTTACGTAAATTGCGTATCCTCTTTTTTTAATGGGACTTGCATAGCGCCGGTATTACGAGTCTGCCAAAAAGTGAGCGGTAGACCCTCTCCTGTCAAGACTGGTACCGCATTTTAAAGTCAGTAGTTAAGAGTTTTACACTAAAATAAATAAGCAACAAACAAAAACCTGTAGATATAGCACAAAAAGGCTACCCTGAAACAAAAGGTCAGTTCCTAGATACCTCTAATCAAAAAAATCAAAGAATATATGGTTAGGGAGCGCTAATAAAAGCTGCTATAAAGAGGAGTTAAAAAATTGGTTGTTATATAAAGTGCTAATGATGGATGTATAAAAACCCAAAATTGATTTCCTAATAATAACATTTAATCAGGAAAAAACACATTAAAAACAATATCAACAAATGCATAAAAATATTGTTAAAAAATACATATGACCACCGGTGGTTAAAAAGGTATATAAAAAGTATATAGAAAAATGTGGTGAAAAACTGAATGGAAAAAAGGAATGATCCAATGCTTATGGATAGAGTTAATACTGCTCTTGGATGGAGGAGATAAGCACTATTATAATGAGTCTGAGGCGGGATGAAAAGAATCGGTATAAACTTGACACGCTATATTGAAAAAGATGTGACTCACCCAGGATTCGAAACGGTTAAAGTTATGTTTCTCCGTGTACTTGGTGGCAATCTTCTGAATTTCACGTCTAGACCCCTTTCTAATGTGTAGTTACCTTTAGAATGAGCATAGCTGTCCCTTGGTATATCGTTATGGATATCCATTCCTCGGCATGTGGGTCACGTGACAATTCTCTGGCCAATCAGGGTCACGGATTGCCGGGTGGTCTATAGTTACAAGACATTCACTACAAGTGTAACTAACTTCGGCAACTTGGAATTGCAAAAACAAAAGACACATAGACCACCCGGCAATCCGTGACCCTGATTGGGCAGAGAATTGTCACGTGACCCACACGCCGAGGAACGGATATCCATAACGATATAGTTAACGATAAAGTACATGGAGAAACATAACTTTAACTGTTTCGAATTCTGGGTGAGTCACATCTTTTTCAATATAGCGTTGCCATGTTTATACCGATTGTTTTCATCCCGCCTCAGACTCATTATAATAGTGTTTATCTCCTCCATGCAAGAGACATATTAACTCTATCCATAAGCATTGGATCATTCCTTTTTTCCATTCAGTTTTTCACCACATTTTTCTATATACTTTTTTATATACCTTTTTAACCACCGGTGGTCATATGTATTTTTTAACAATATTTTTATGCATTTGTTGATATTGTTTTTAATGTGTTTTTTTCCTGATTAAATGTTATTATTAGGAAATCAATTTTGGGTTTTTATACATCCATCATTAGCACTTTATATAACAACCAATTTTTTAACCCCTCTTTATAGCAGCTTTTATTAGCGCTCCCTGACCATATATTCTTTGAAGAGTTTTACACTACAGCGCCGTAGCATAAAACTCTTAACTAAAGTGCTAAAAAGTACACTAACATCCATAAACAACCTATTAACCCCTAAACCGAGGCCCTCCTACATCATAAACACTAAAAGAAAATTTTTAACCCCTAATCTGCCGAACCGGAAATCGCCACCACTATAATAAATATATTAACCCCTAAACCGTCACACTCTCGCCTCGCAAACACTAGTTAAATATTATTAACCCCTAATCTGCCATCCCTAACATCGCAGCCATCTACCTACATTTAATAACCACTAATCTGCGGCCCCCAACGTCGCCGCCACTATATTAAAGTTATTAATCCCTAAATCTAAGTCTATCCCTAACCCTAACACCCCCTAACTTAAATATAATTAAAAGACATCTAAATAAAAATTCCTATCATTAACTAAATTATTCCTATTTAAAACTAAATACTTACCTATAAAATAAACCCTAAGCTAGCTACAATATAACTAATAGTTACATTGTAGCTAGCTTAGGGTTTATTTTTATTTTACAGGCAAGTTTGTATTTATTTTAACTAGGTAGAATAGTTACTAAATAGTTATTAACTATTTAATAACTACCTAGCTAAAATAAATACAAAAGTACCTGTAAAATAAAACCTAACCTAAGTTACAATTACACCTAACACTACACTATAATTAAATAAATTAACTAAATTAATTACAATTACCTAAATTAAATTAAATTAGCTAAAGTACAAAACCCCCCACTATATTACAGAAAATAATAAACAAATTACAGATTTTTAAACTAATTACACCTAATCTAATAGCCCTATTAAAATAAAAAAGCCCCCCCCCCCAAAATAAAAAACCCCTAGCCTAAACTAAACTACCAATAGCCCTTAAAAGGGCCTTTTGCAGGGCATTTCCCCAAAGTAATCAGCTCTTTTACCTGTAAACAAAAATACAAACAACCCCCCAACAGTAAAACCCACCACCCACACAACCAACCCCCCAAATAAAAACCTATCTAAAAAAACCTAATCTCCTCATTGCCCTGAAAAGGGCATTTGGATGGGCATCACCATTAAAAGGGTAGTTAGCTCTTTTGCTGCCCAAAGTCCCTAACTTAAAAATAAAACCCACCCAATACACCCTTAAAAAACCTAACACTATCCCCTTGAAGATCGACTTACCGGGAGACGTCTTCATCCAAGCCGGGTGAAGTGGTCTTCCAGACGGGCAGAAGTCTTCATCCAAACCAGGCAGAAGTGGTCCTCCAGACGGGCATCTTCTATCTTCATCCATCCGGTGTGGAGCGGTCCATCTTCAAGACATCCGATGCAGAGCATCCACTTCATCCGACGACTAGCACAGAATGAAGGTACCTTTAAGTGACGTCATCCAAGATGGCGTCCCTTCAATTCTGATTGGCTGAGAGACTTCTATCAGCCAATCGGAATTAAGGTAAAAAAATCCTAATGGCAGATGCAGTCAGCCAATAGGATTGAAGTTCAATCCTATTGGCTGATCTAATCAGCCAATAGGATTGAGCTTGCATTCTATTGGCTGTTCCAATATATGTATACATATGTAGTTATGTTATGTGTGTATATATGTCTGTAAATACATATATACACATATAAATACATAAATACATATGTACACACATATAAACATATACATATATACATACACACACACACACACATATTTAGACATGTGTATGTATGTATCTCTAATGTTAAACCCCTTTGCATGCCATTTTTTTTCTAACACTCAAGACCTCATATCTTTAAACCCTTATAACTTTGTTATGCAATATTTTTTCAATAATTTTTATTAGACAATGCTATTAATTATTTATTTATTTATCACATATTTTACCAGAAAGGATACATTGAGATTTCTCTCATTTTCAAGTATGTCCTGGTTCCACAAAACATTGCATTGATACAATAGGGTACAATAAAATTCAAAGACAATAATAATATACAATATATGCAAAAATTTTACATAGAACAGGTAGGAAATATATAATCAACCATGACAGATGCATTCTGTTTTGAGATATATAGAGAGGGATCTCTTAAAAGATATTAGGCTTGGGGAAGGTTTGAAAGTGTGCAGGAGGTCATTCCATAACTGTGGTGCTCTGTAGGAAAAGGAGGATCGAGCTGCTTTCTTTTTGTATTGAAGCAAGCTAAATAATGTGCTGGTACTGGATCGGAGGTTATAGGAGGTGAGAATAGCTGGGGAGAGCATTCTGCTCAGGTAGGGTGGGAGCTTCCCAGAAAGGCTCTTAAACACAAGGCAGGTGCGTCTGGATTCCAGCGTCAGCCAGTTTAGTTCTTTTAGCATGTCACAATGGTGGGTCCTGTAGTTACATTGTAGCACAAAGCGGCAGAACGAGTTATACAATGTATTAAGTTTATTAAGGTGAGTTTGTGGTGCAGGTGCGTATACTACGTCCCCATAATCCATGATAGGCATCAGCATTTGCTGTACAATCTTTTCCTTTACTGTAGGGCTGAGGCAATATTTGTTTCTGTACAGGGCACCTAGTTTTGCATGTTTTTCTATGTGGAGGCCAAAAGATAGATTAGGGTCTAACAACATACCCAAGTATTTGAAAGAGTGGACTGCGGTCAGTGTGCAATTGGATTTTGTTTTGATGCGTAGATGGGAATTTTGTAATTTGTGTAATTTAGGACCTGTTCCAAAGATCATTGTGACAGTTTTGTCAGTGTTTAGGAAGAGTTTGTTTTTTGAGATCCACTTTTCTACCTCTGTGAACTGGTCTTGGAGCACTGCTTCAAGCTGCGGCAGATCGGATTTGTTTGCATAGATTACCGTGTCGTCTGCGTACATGTGTACAGTTGAGGATTTGCAGACATTAGGCAGATCATTTATAAATAATGTAAATAGTAGGGGGCCGAGAATGGAACCTTGGGGAACACCACACATGACTAGAAGAGGGAGGGAGTCACTGTTAGAAATGGAGACATATTGTGATCGATCCGATACGTATGATCTAAACCAGGTTAATGGATGATCAGCAATACCAGAGTTTTTTAGTTTGAGCAGTAGTATGTCAAAGGCCTTTGCAAAATCAAGGAAATAGCTCCAGTTAGGTCATTATGAGTGTAACTGTACTGTACAATGTATTTTTTATGTGCTTTGTGCAACATGTTTGTCGTAACTGTTAACGCAAGTTATAATCAATTTTGCTCAAGCAATTAGTTTACTTTCAACCCAGGAAAAAAAACTCAGACCCAAAAGACAGGTATGCTTCAACAAGAAGCAAATACACAAAAAATAATAGAACCCATTGAACTCATCATAATAAATTTATCTGAGAAAACACTGACTCATAATCAGATTTCAGTCCTCAAGAAAGGCCTTACATTTATACCTACTCCCTCAATAAATACATTTGAAGCTATTAAAGAAACACATTTATTCACTCATAAAATCCTTCTTAAAAAATATGTTCGTAGTACAGAAGATCCATCCTTGGAGAATGCTGATATGGCAGCAATTGAGGATTTGATCACTTTGTTAGAAGAAAATAATGGAATAGGTCTGGATAAAGAACAGAATAGTTGGCGACACATTCTAAAAAAGAAGTCACACTTTGTACCCCCTAATAACACTTCCTCTAATGCCCTAACCTTCCTCAATCTGGTTTGTAATGACATAATGTCTACCCCAGTGTACAAAAATAAAGAAGATAATAATATTACTAAAGAGAAATTTGTAGCTTTACAGTAATTACAACAACTTAATGATGAGCAGATAAAGAGAAGTGATAAAGGGGGTAACATAGTAATTTGGCCCAATAATATGTATCCAGAAGAGGCCAAACGACAATTACAGAATGCCAATAATTATACAATCGTATTCAGTAACCCTACGGATATGTTTTGAATAAATATAATAAATTAATTAGTGATGCCCTGGCCAACGAGATTTTTGACCCTGAAGAATTTGGATTCTTACAAGTAAAAGAACCTAAGGTAGCCACGTTTTATATGCTTCCTAAGATACACAAAAACCTCTCTAAACCACCCGGAAGACCTATAGTATCAGGTATAGTTTCTCTAACTAATAAAGCAAGTAAATACGTGGATGCGAGGCTAAGGCACATAGTCGAGGCTCTCCCTTTCCACACGAGGGATACTATGCATATCCTGAACAAAATACAAGAAGTAGAAATTAATTCAGAGACAATTCTAGTTACATGCGATGTAGAGTCTCTCTACACTAGCATTCAAACTAATTGGGGCTGCAAAGCAATTTCCCATTTTCTTACTAAAGAACCTAATATGTCACTAGATCTAAAGGAATTTATTATCCAACTTTTGGCATTTATATAAACTTATAACTTCTTTGTTTTTGATGACAGGTTTTACCTGCAAACATGTGGAACAGCTATGGGTAACTCCTGTGCTCCCACATATGCAAAATATATCTGGGCTGATGGGAAGAGACAATAGTGTTTCAAGAGACTTAAACACTTCACTACATATATATCCCACTGGTCCAGATATACAAAATATTCTTCTTGTGGAATGGTCCTAAAAACCTACTGCTTGAATTTATCGAAATGCTTAATGTTAACCCCTTTGGACTGTATCTTACATCCACATTAAGTAACGAGAAAGTGGAGTTTCTAGACCTTACCATAGGTAAGGCTGAGAACCGCTTAGTAACTAACATCTATAGAAAACCTACAGCGACAAATAATATACTACTAGCTAGTAGCTACCACCATCCATCTACTATTAAGGGGTTACTGGTAGGAGAATATCTCCATCTAAGGAGAAACTGTAGCACTATAGAGATTTTTAAAACAGCAGCACTGGATTTGAGAACCAGATTAATAAATAGAGGTTACTCCACAAAATACCTAGCCAGGGCATAAAACAAGGCACTTATCAAGGACAGGAATGAATTACTCACCCCTAAAGCCAGAAAGAAAGATAATACTCTACGTTTTGTGACCACTTACTCATCAGCTAGTAATCACATTAATGAAATTGTGAAAAAGCACTGGAATGTTCTTCAAGCAGATGCATTGTTAAGACCCCTGATTCCAGAAATACCCTCCTTTACTTTTAGACGGGCTAATAATATCAGTGACTCACTAACCAGAAGCCACTTTGATATAAATCTTCATAAAGCCCCTCTATATAAAGATTCCATCGCTTGTGGCAACTGTAAAATTTGCCAATATATGACAAAAAAAAAACACACGACTGATAGATTTGGCAATATTTTGAAGATCAGGGACCACATTAACTGCAAAAGTACCAATGTAATCTATTGTCTTTCCTGTAAATGCGACCTATATTACATAGGAATGACCACCAGATGTATGGGTACCCAAATGACAGAGCATCTGAGCAATATAAGATGTTTGGTTTTCTATGTGGAGCACAGAGATTTTCTCTGTATTTTTAAGTATACATAATAAAATTTAGTTTTATATTTACATATACTCCGCCTAGGTAGGTTTGAGTGCTAACATCCCCTTTTCTCCTTTCCCCTCTTGTACTTTATGAATAGTTATTTAATAGGGGCAGCACCGGTTCCTTGTATTAGGTTCCGTTTCTACCTAGCTTAATTTACACCTAACGTAGTGCCAGTAACTACCCAACTCTCTGCTTTACTTTCAACCCGTAATATGCGCCATACTTCCTGCGAGCTTTGATATACCCCTGATTGGTTAGCGTGCCACTTGTAATCTAACCCAAAGTAAATAGTGTGCTACCATACATTCTGGTCAGCTTACAGAAGAATTAAATTTTTTAATATACTCTACTTTTAATAGTGTGTGTAAACAGAAATGAGCTTGGCTGCCACTCAGGATCTCCTCTTTCATGTTTGCATGTTCTGGCTCATTCTCATGTTCAAACTTTTTTAACTGCAGGTTCACACAGAAGGTCACTATTAGGTTATGCAATTACCTAATACCTGAATCATGACATAAGTAATCCAAATCTGTGCTCAACCATAGTTGAAGTCCTAATATTAGACAAATGATTGTACCTCTGTGCTTCACTTGACACACATTTATTGAACAGTGTCCCTTTAACAAATATGGTACCTGGAATAATATAAGAGAAAAATATATTTTCAGTGGTGGACTTTTACATCTTGTTTATGATTTATTGTAAAGTAAAAAGAACACAAAATACAAATTATCTTTATATAATGATATTGTCCTTCTGCTGAAGGTAACAGTTGAATTAAATGTAGGGACACTCTTAGATATGTTTTCAAATTCATCTTATTGCTGAAGAAAGTAACCTATTTATACAGAAAGATTTTCTGCCATAGCATTTATATTAGCTATGATAAATCATCCTAGGGGATTAGTAAATGATTTATGCAGTTAAAAAAAGCACAGTAGGATCAGTGAAGTACATGAAAATGTTTTTCATCAGCTATTATTTCTTCTAACAGAGCTTTAACCAAGTGCAGTAGGTAATCTGAAACATGTTTTTGTGATCTGTGTTTAATTCCATATATAAATTTTCATCATCTAATAGCCTTATCATCACGGTAAGATTAGGGCTGGAAAAATAGTAAAATAAATAAATGTATGAGCTTCCAGAAATGTATAGTGGTGTAGTAGCAACATTATAGAAACTCACACCAATTAAATCATTTAACAAATATTTAATAAAGTCATTAATCAAATATATTAATAGAACAAGGTAATTCTATTTGATTATACTTAAAAACAACCTTATAAATACAAAAGCAAATAATACATAACTAAATACTTTTTAAATTGGCAGTGCATATTAACAATACTGATACTAAAAAGTCTCAAAAGTATCCTTAATATTTTAAACAATTCCAGGTAAAAAAAAGCAAATGTCAGGCTGAGGTGATTACTACCTATGGTGCTGGGTGATGGTCCCGCTGTGCAGAAGTAAAGGAGTAAAGCAGAGAACAGTCCAGAGCAACAGGTTAGGTAATCAACTGAAGATCCATCTACACAAGATTAGATACAAAGAGAGCAAGAGCAAACTAAGAACTGTTAACATTCCAGGAGTAATACTCATAGAAGCAGTCCAGAGAAAACAGACAGAGGTCAGGAATCTGGAAATTAACTGGAAAATTAGCTAGTAACAGGACCTGGGAAACTGGAGAACATCACATCAATGTTTAAGCAATTTGTTAGAGTGAGATGAAGAGTTTTATAAGGGAAGAACCCTCCTCTGGGAGTGGCCCAGAAAGATGAGAGCCAATTCAAATTAGAGATAATTTTTAAATGAATGCACCTGTCGGTTTACTAGGGCCTAGATTTGGAGTTTGGCGGTAGCCGTGAAAACCAGCGTTAGAGGCTCCTAACGCTGGTTTAAGGCTACCTCCGGTATTTGGAGTCACTCAAAAAAGGGTCTAACGCTCACTTTTCAGCCGCGACTTTTCCATACCGCAGATCCCCTTACGTCAATTGCGTATCCTATCTTTTCAATGGGATTTTTCTAACTCTGGTATTTAGAGTCGTGTCTGAAGTGAGCGTTAGAATTCTAACGACAAAACTCCAGCCGCAGAAAAAAGTCAGTAGTTAAGAGCTTTCTGGGCTAACGCCGGTTCATAAATCTCTTAACTACTGTACTCTAAAGTACACTAACACCCATAAACTACCTATGTACCCCTAAACCGTGGGCCCCCCACATCGCCGCCACTCAATTTAATTTTTTTAACCCCTAATCTGCCGACCGCCACCTACGTTATCCTTATGTACCCCTAATCTGCTGTCCCTAACACCGCCGACCCCTATATTATATTTATTAACCCCTAATCTGCCTCCTCAACGTCGCCTCCACCTGCCTACACTTATTAACCCCTAATCTGCCGAGCGGACCGCACCGCTACTATAATAAAGTTATTAACCCCTAATCCGCCTCACTAACCCTATAATAAATAATATTAACCCCTAATCTGCCCTCCCTAACATCGCCGACACCTAACTTCAATTATTAACCCTAATCTGCCGACCGGAGCTCACCGCTATTCTAATAAATGTATTAACCCCTAAAGCTAAGTCTAACCCTAACACTAACACCCCCCTAACTTAAATATAATTTAAATCTAACGAAATTAATTAACTCTTATTAAATAAATTATTCCTATTTAAAGCTAAATACTTACCGGTAAAATAAATCCTAATATAGCTACAATATAAATTATAATTATATTATAGCTATTTTAGGATTAATATTTATTTTACAGGTAACTTTGTATTTATTTTAACCAGGTACAATAGCTATTAAATAGTTAAGAACTATTTAATAGCTAAAATAGTTAAAATAATTACAAAATTATCTGTAAAATAAATCCTAACCTAAGTTACAATTAAACCTAACACTATACTATCATTAAATTAATTAAATAAAATACCTACAATTACCTACAATTAAACCTAACACTACACTATCAATACATTAATTAAATACAATACCTACAAATAACTACAATGAAATAAACTAACTAAAGTACAAAAAATAAAAAAGAACTAAGTTACAAAAAATAAAAAAATATTTACAAACATACGAAAAATAACAACAATTTTAAACTAATTACACCTACTCTAAGCTCCCTAATAAAATAACAAAGACCCCCAAAATAAAAAATGCCCTACCCTATTCTAAATTACTAAAGTTCAAAGCTCTTTTACCTTACCAGCCCTAAACAGGGCCCTTTGCGGGGCATGCCCCAAGAAGTTCAGCTCTTTTGCCTGTAAAAAAAAACATACAATACCCCCCCCAACATTACAACCCACCACACACATACCCCTAATCTAACCCAAACCCCCCTTAAATAAACCTAACACTAAGCCCCTGAAGATCATCCTACCTTGTCTTCACCTCACCGGGTATCACCGATCGGTCCTGGCTCCAAAATCTTCATCCAACCCAAGCGGGGGCTGGCAATCCATCATCCGGTGGCTGAAGAGGTCCAGAAGAGGCTCCAAAGTCTTCATCCTATCCAGGAAGAAGAGTAGATCCGGACCGGCAACCATCATCTTCCAAGCGGCATCTTCTATCTTCATTCAATGAGGACCGGCTCCATCCTGAAGACCTCCACCGCGGACCCATCTTCATCCGGCGACGTCCAACTGAAGAATGACGGTTCCTTTAAGGGACGTCATCCAAGATGGCGTCCCTCGAATTCCGATTGGCTGATAGGATTCTATCAGCCAATCGGAATTAAGGTAGGAATATTCTGATTGGCTGATGGAATCAGCCAATCAGAATCAAGTTCAATCCGATTGGCTGATCCAATCAGCCAATCAGATTGAGCTTGCATTCTATTGGCTGATCGGAACAGCCAATAGAATGCGAGCTCAATCTGATTGGCTGATCGAATCAGCCAATCGGATTGATCTTGATTCTGATTGGCTGATTCCATCAGCCAATCAGAATATTCCTACCTTAATTCCGATTGGCTGATAGAATCCTATCAGCCAATCGGAATTCGAGGGACACCATCTTGGATGACGTCCCTTAAAGGAACCGTCATTCTTCAGTTGGACGTCGCCGGATGAAGATGGGTCCGCGGTGGAGGTCTTCAGGATGGAGTCGGTCCTCATCGGATGAAGATAGAAGATGCCGCTTGGAAGATGATGGTTGCCGGTCCGGATCTACTCTTCTTCCCGGATAGGATGAAGACTTTGGAGCCTCTTCTGGACCTCTTCAGCCACCGGATGATGGATCGCCAGCCCCCGCTTGGGTTGGATGAAGATTTTGGAGCCAGGACCGATCGGTGATACCCGGTGAGGTGAAGACAAGGTAGGATGATCTTCAGGGGCTTAGTGTTAGGTTTATTTAAGGGGGGTATGGGTTAGATTAGGGGTATGTGGGTGGTGGGTTGTAATGTTAGGGGGGGTATTGTATGTTTTTTTTTACAGGCAAAAGAGCTGAACTTCTTGGGGCATGCCCCGCAAAGGGCCCTGTTCAGGGCTGGTAAGGTAAAAGAGCTTTGAACTTTAGTAATTTAGAATAGGGTAGGGCATTTTTTATTTTGGGGGTCTTTGTTATTTTATTAGGGGGCTTAGAGTAGGTGTAATTAGTTTAAAATTGTTGTAATATTTTTTGTATGTTTGTAAATATTTTTTTGTTTTTTGTAACTTAGTTCTTTTTTATTTTTTGTACTTTACTTAGTTTATTTCATTGTGGTTATTTGTAGGTATTGTATTTAATTAATGTATTGATAGTGTAGTGTTAGGTTTAATTGTAGGTAATTGTAGGTATTTTATTTAATTAATTTAATGATAGTATAGTGTTAGGTTTAATTGTAACTTAGGTTAGGATTTATTTTACAGGTAATTTTGTAATTATTTTAACTATTTTATCTATTAAATAGTTCTTAACTATTTAATAGCTATTGTACCTGGTTAAAATAAATAAAAAGTTACCTATAAAATAAATATTATTCCTAAAATAGCTATAATATAAATATAATTTATATTGTAGCTATATTAGGATTTATTTTACAGGTAAGTATTTAGCTTTAAATAGGAATAATTTATTTAATAAGAGTTAATTAATTTTGTTAGATTTAAATTATATTTAAGTTAGGGGGGTGTTAGTGTTAGGGTTAGACATAGCTTTAGGGGTTAATCCATTTATTATAGTAGCGGTGAGCTCCGGTCGGCAGATTAGGGGTTAATAATTGAAGTTAGGTGTCGGCGATGTTAGGGAGGGCAGATTAGGGGTTAATACTATTTATTATAGGGTTAGTGAGGCGGATTAGGGGTTAATAACTTTATTATGATAGCGGTGCGGTCCGCTCGGCAGATTAGGGGTTAATAAGTGTAGGCAGGTGCAGGCGACGTTGTGGGGGCAGATTAGGGGTAAATAAATATAATATAGGGGTCGGCGGTGTTAGGGGCAGCAGATTAGGGGTACATAAGGATAATGTAAGTAGGGGCAGTTTACGGAGCGGCAGATTAGGGGTTAAAAATAATATGCAGGGGTCAGCGATAGCGGGGGCGGCAGATTAGGGGTTAATAAGTGTAAGGTTAGGGGTGTTTAGACTCGGGGTACATGTTAGGGTGTTAGGTGCAGACGTAGGAAGTGTTTCCCCATAGCAAACAATGGGGCTGCGTTAGGAGCTTAACGCGGCTTTTTTGCAGGTGTTAGGTTTTTTTTCAGCTCAAACAGCCCAATTGTTTCCTATGGGGAATGGTGCACGAGCACGTTTTTGAGGCTGGCCGCGTCCGTAAGCCACTCTAGTATCGAGAGTTGAAGCTGCGTTAAATATGCTCTACGCTCCTTTTTTGGAGCCTAACGCAGCCTTTATGTGGACTCTCAATACCAGAGTTATTTTTATGGTGCGGCCAGAAAAAAGCCAGCGTTAGCTACGCGGGTCCTTACCGACAAAACTCTAAATCTAGCCGTAGGAGTTTTGATATCTTTCACTACCTCACTTTAGCCACATAGATTGGTGATGCTCACGTTCCTTTCTGGATACTGTTGTGCTGTAGTCCTCAAGCCTGGCAGAATAGGATGAGATGCAGCAGATGAAAAAGATATATGGGAGGATGACAGGAGGTGAGTGTCTGACACGCTGGAAAAAGAGACCAAGGATGGACAAGATGCAGATCTAGCACAAGGCACAGCAAATTGAACCAATTCCTGCTCAGTGCTGGAAGCAACAGATACAATGGTTCTCTTTATGTGTGTATTTGAAGTTATACCATGACAAAGCATTGATCTAGACATTTGATGTCCGAAAGATGCTCTCACATACGCTTTCTTACTCCCCTAGTGGTGCAACCTACATACCGTAGGCTGCTCTGGGTACACCAAATGGAGTAAATCATATAAGTTGATCTGCAATTGACAAAAGATTGAACCTAACAACTTTTTTCCTGTATTCATGGATTCAAATCAATCACTTCTATTTTTATAACTGCAGGGTTTAAAACTATCGTTTCCACATATATACATACCTTTAGTATTTAACCATGAGCTCCCTTATGATGTATCATATCAAAACTCACTTGGAGATAATATATTCCCCATAGTAATACCTCTCCTGTAGGAAAACCTGCACCCCTGTTCCACTGTCTTAACCAACCTGTCATCTGCAGCTAGCATCACAAAATGTTTCTGAATAATATAACAAATTTAATTGTATTGTGCGAAGTGTTATGTCACAACTTTTAGCCTGTCACGCAACATCAGTACCGCACTTTTAAAAAAGTCATTTTTCAATGGGACTCCTATAGCGCCGGTATTACGAGTTTGCCTGGGAGGCCAAAAAGTGAGCGGTACACTCTATAACCACAAGATCCGTACCGCCATCTAAAGGCAGCAGTTATGAGTTTTACGATACAAAGCTACAAATCTTCTGCTCCGGATATCGCCGCCACTATTAAAATGTATTAACCTCTATTCCTACGCTCCCCGACATCGTCGCCACTATAATAAACCTATTAACCCCTAAACCGCCGCCCTCCCACATCCCAAACACTATTTCAATATATTTAACCCCTAATCTGCCTAATCTGCCGTCTGCCCACACCACCGCTATAATAAACCTATTAACCCCTAAACCGCAAACCCCCCACAACGAAATATACTTAAATAAACTATTAAACCCTAAACCTAACGCCCCCTAACTTTATATTAAAATTAAAATTTCCCTATCTTAAATTAAATTAAAACTTACCTGTCAAATTAAATAAATTAATTTTAAACTAACAATTAAATTAAACTAAACTACACATTAAAAAAATCACTACACTACCCTAAAAATTACAAAAAGTATCTAATTACAAAAAAATAACTAAATTACAAAAAAACAAACACTAAATTGCAAAAAATAAGAATCAAATTATAAAAAATAATTACACCTAATCTAGTAGCCCTACCAAATAAAAAAGCCCCCGCAAAATAAAAAAACCCTAGCTTACAATAAACTACCAATGTCCCTTAAAAGGGTCTTTTGTGGGGCACAGTGATGTGCAGTCACTAGAGGCAGGTGAGGCAGTGCTTCACCTCTCATATGGGCAAAAATATATATTTTTTTTATTGGCTTTAAAAAAAAAATTGTAATTTTTTTTCCCCAGCATTTTTTTTTCTCACAGCTATATGTTGTGCAATGCAGAGGCACAAGCAGGTCTGCCCACCATTACACAACATTCTGCGCCACCTACTGGATGCAAGTGGTTAAGATCATTGCATGTCCCATTAACTGCTTATTTGAGGCAGTCCTATTTGGGCTGAACCAATCCAGCGAGAGGCATTAGTAAGGGGAACACAGGGTTGGGGCTGGATGTTAAATCATATAAAACAAAACAAAAACGGAAAAAAACAACTTTCATATATTTTGTTGCTGTCCTGTGAACCTGCTAGCTTTGCTAAAGTGAAAAAGAGAGTTCTGTTCTTCCCCTCTAAGTGCAGTGGAATGTGCCACTGTCACTTCCTGAATCCTTACAGAGCAGGAGAGAGGCACAGAGAGCAGTGTTTCACCCACATCTTATTAAAGTAAGATTTTACTGAAAGATTCTGTTTTTTTAATTTAATGAATGTGGTTTAGTGTTTGTTTACTCTTTTATAGCAGGGTCGTTTTTGTATTTTGTTTACTCAAACTTTACACCCACTAACTTAGCAGCTTGCCTCTGTACTTCACACTAAATTATAGACTAATTTTCTGAACTCTCTGTAGCTCTGCTGTTTTATTACTTTAAAATGCAGTGCCCCCCCCTTGTGTGTGTGTGTCTCTCTCTCTATCTATCCATCTCTCTCCTTATGTGTTGTTCTCCCCCATGGTCTCTTTCTCTCTCTGTCTCTCTTCCTCCCCCTCTGACTCTCATCCCTTATGTAATGAAAGAATCTATAAGCATAATTTGCAGCATTAAAGTAAAAAGTATGTTTTAAACATATTTTAATGGGCATGGATTTCTAGATCTCATAATCAGAGCAAGCATTGTGTTATCTGGCAAGAGTTTCTGTTACAATCCTTTTAGACTAAAATCAGATGTTTACTAAGTTGACCAGTTTTCCAAGACACCATTTAAAGGGACATGAAACACATATGAAACCCATATGCAAATTTAAATAACTTTCCAATTTACATCTAATATCTAATTGTCTTCATTCTTTTGATGTCCTTTGTTGAAAATCATATCTAAATATGCTCAGTAGCTGCTGATTGGTGGCTGCACATAGATACCTCATGTGATTGGCTCACCCATGTGCATTGCTATTTCTTCAACAAAGGATATCTAAAGAATGAAGGCGTATCCTAGCCACTGCCTCACCAGCCTCTGACGTCACTGCATGTCACTGGTGGGGCAATGCCCCAAAGATACAAACACCCCCCCAACAGTAAAACCCTCCATCCCCACAACCAACCCCCCAAATAAAATAACTATCTAAAAAAAACCTAAGCTCCCCATTGCCCTGAAAAGGGCATTTGTATGGGCATTGCCCTTAAATGAGCATTTAGCTGGATTTATTTAGTGGTAGTGATATGGGAGGCCAGAGGTTTAGGGGTTAATAACTTTAGTATAGTGGCGGCGAGATCGGGAGCAGCAGATTAGGGGTTAATAGTTTTATGTAGGTGGCGGCAATATCAGGGGTGGCAGATTAGGGGTTAATAACTGTATGTAGGTGGCGGCGATATCGGGGTGGCAGATTAGGGGTTAATAACTTATGTAGGTGGCGGCGATATCAGGGGTGGCAGATTAAGGGTTAATAACTTATGTAGGTGGCGGCGATATCAGAGGCAGCAGATTAGGGGTTAATAACTGTTTGTAGGTGGTGGCAAAATCGGGGGTGGCAGATTAAGGGTTAATAACTGTATGTAGGTGGCGGCGATATCAGGGGCAGCAGATTAAGGGTTAATAGCTGTATGTAGGTGGCGGCGATTTCGGGGGTGACAGATTAGGGGTTAATAACTGTATGTAGGTGGCGGCAATGTCGGGGGCAGCAGATTAGGGGTGTTTAGACTCGGGTTTATGTTAGGTTGTTAGGTTTAAACGTAACTTTTTCTTTCCCCATAGACATCAATGGGGATGCGCAACGGAGCTTTTCATTCCGCGATTGCAGGTGTTAGGCTTATATTTTGCCTGCTCTTCTCATTGATGTCTATGGGGAAATCGTACACGAGCATGTCAAAGCAGCGCTTGATTTCAGTGTGGTATAGAGCTCAACGACCACCATATCGCCCGCACAAGCCTGCTTTTTTTAAACCTGTAATAGCAGCGCTATAGGGAGGCAAAATAACGCCGCTTTTGTGGCGGACATTAAAATCCCTATAGCGCTCAAAACTCGTAATCTAGCTGTATGTATATAAGCATATACATAAATATTTACAGGGAACACACAGTTCCCATGAACCACAATGTAAAGGCACATTTCAGTGCCGTTTTTTTTTTTTCTAACACCCCACACCCGCCACTTTTACCCCTTAAAACTGCCTGCTGTAGTTATTAATTTAAAAAAAAAGATGCTATATTTTAAAGGGCACGCTTCACTAAATTTTGGGGGCAATTGGGGGACATTTTGAAAATTAACTGGAGGTCTGACCTCTGAGCACTAGTTGCTAGCCACGAGCTTGCGGTAGCACTAACCAGCCACTTTTAATTACTGGTTATTTGACCATTTACGGGCA
This sequence comes from Bombina bombina, assembly GCF_027579735.1. NCBI lineage: Eukaryota > Metazoa > Chordata > Amphibia > Anura > Bombinatoridae > Bombina > Bombina bombina. Next base: position 304,810,887 of record NC_069500.1, on the reverse strand, counting down.
TGCAATAAATTAGAGCTCCACTTGTAATCTAGACCTAAATAATTGTGCTAATCAATTCCATTGTAAACATAGGAAAAAGAGCAACTATTGCAAAAATTAAATTAAATTTAAACTAGGGTTACCTAAATTCTGAAGGGTCTGAAAGCCATAAATGTGCAAGGCAGTCCTTTCATATTGTATATGCAATCTTCTTGCCCAGTACACGAGAGAAGAGGAGGGAAAAGGATGTTTACATAAAAATATAATGAATATGAAGTAGAAAAATAATGCCAATTGTATTACCCTTCAGGATGGTACCAGGGCTTAAATGCTGGGGGGAGGGGTGCAGGTTGCAGGTCCATATTATCTATTCTCAAAATCTTTATACAGGGCAGCTTTTACCTTTGGGGGGCCCAGAAAATAATTGCACCAGGGCCCTTTGTTAAACAGGTCCACTACTGTCACCCTTGACATGTACCCTTCAGTAGCAGCCTCATCTTGAAGGTCTAGAATCACAAAAGTAGTGCAGCAGCTGTATTATAATAAAGTATTTTTTTTTTATATTACTTTAACAGTATGATGCATTAAAAAAGGAAAAAAGAAACAATGATCAGGTATTATTTATGAAATTTAAATTAAAATCATAGTTTCACTTTTATTCTTTTATTTCCACAGGATTAAACATATTTTTCTATCAACCAATTAACTTTAGTCAAAATATAAACCTGGATTTTATTAAAGTCACTAATCAATTTTCTATGTTTGTAGGTCTGTTTTTGAACATTAAAATATCAGATGAAATTTTCATGCAGTGTTTATTTTATTTCTCCTCTGATATACAATATATGGAATTTTATGAGGCATAATTGAAGAGTATTCTGAACAAAGTTATGTACGGATTACTGAACTATTAAATCAAATCCATTGTGTTTTGAAAACCTGAAATGCTTTAGAGCTAAAATAATTTGCAGCAGAGTGTTATCAACTCATACATTTTAATAATTTTATAAACATTCTGCTAAGTTTGGCAACTATCCAAAGCCCGAGGCTGTGTAAATATAGTATTATTATAAAACAAATATATGAGATTTAGTTTACCTGGCAAGAATCAGCTGTACTCCACAATAACTTGTGTTGATTGGTCATTAATTTTAACAAAATGATAATGGGAATTCATATTTTATGTCAAAATAATATTTTCAGCCATTATCCTTCCCTTCCCATCTGTTCTAAAACATATTTTATAGTTGTAAATGCAGAGATAAGTAAAGTCTATAGAAGAAATGAAAACTGTAATAAACTATTGCTTATAACAGGACTGGGAAACTATTATTCTATGTCTCATGCAGTGATATTTTTTTAGACTGTATTATGGGTTTATGGTTAAACACACGTGGTTATGATTAAATCACAAGATTTCATTTAGAATTTTTTTTTTAAACCAAAGTAACTTTGTTTTATATTTGTTTTATATTTTATATTATTAAGTATTGGAAGTTATGAAATTCTGAAGGACTAACAAAACATTTCTGCAACATACAAATGTTGTAATTTTGATGTATGGTATATATTTTTTAATATCAATTTTACATAGGCTTTGTGCCAAAATGTTCATAAATATGAGCCACAGAAGACCACAAATAATACCTATATCCTGGTTTATTGAAGTAAAAAAAGCCAGACAAAAATGACTTCTCACACTCAGCACTTGTTATAACTTACAATCAATTTAACACCAAAAAGCAATTTCAATCAATAAAATCTTAAAGACAACTTAACAGTTGTTAATGAAGTGCTATTATATATATATATATATATATATATATATATATATATATATATATATATATATACATACATACATACAAAAAGAAGAAGCGCTTAACCAGGAACAAGCAATAACTCAATATCTTGTTCTCTAGCAAATTGCCACCTGGGAACATCCTCTTTTTGCCCAATTGTGCTATCACAGAGGATAACTCAAAACAGCTGTCCAGAAGTGATTTTTGTTTTGTTGCACTTACCCCATAAAGGGATTCTGGGGTCAGACACAGTATGGAAGAAACAATTGTGAAATATATGTATATCTAATTGTATCTAATTTGCATATATTACCCAGAGTTCACTGATGCATTGGTAACAATGTATACAGACTACTTCTATGGGAAGGCACCTTCACTCCTATATTTCTCACAGGTCTTTTTCTGTGTCATTTGCCGGTGACTCCTCCTCTCCAATGCCTCTGTCTGTTGGAGCACCTCAAGGATTTGTTCTGGGTCCTCTACTCTTCTCCATTTATACTTCTTCACTGGGTAAACTTATCAACAGTTATTGCTTCTGATATCACCTCTATGCTGATGACACCCAGATCTACCTTCCCACCCCTGCTATCTCTCCCTCTGTCCTTTCTCATGTCAGCGACTGCTCATCTGGTATTTCTTCCTGGATGGCCTCTCACCACCTAAAGATTACTATGTCCAAGACTGCGCTCCTTCTAATCTCCCCTAAATCTCTACACCGACTTCTGATTTCTCTCTCCCTGTGGATGGCATCACCATTTCCCCATCACCTCAAGTCTGCTGCCTCGGAGTTACACTTGACTCAAATCTATCTTTCACCCCCCCACATTCAATCGCTTTCTACATCCTGCCGCAACCACCTATGCAATATTTCAAAGATTCACCCTTTTCTGAGCGCTAACACCACAAAGCAAATAATCCACTCCCTTGTTATTTCTCGACTTGACTACTGCAATAACCTACTAACCGCCCCAAGTCCACTGCCTCTGTGTTACACTTGACTCAAATCTATCCTTCGTCCCCCACATCCAATCACTTTCTACATCCTGCCGCAACCACCTACACAATATTTCCAAGATTCACCCTTTTCTGAGTGCTAACACCACAAAGCAGATAATCCACTCCCTTGTTATTTCCCAACTTGACTACTGCAATAACCTTCTTACCGGCCTTCCTCTTTCCCACCTCTCCACCCTTTAATCCATCCTAAATGCCTCTGCCAGGCTAATCCACCTTTCCCATCAATCTGTATCTGCTGCATCTCTCTGCGAGTCCCTTTATTGACTCCCCATTCACAGCAGAATTAAATTCAAAATTCTCACCCTTACATACAAAGCTCTCACCAATGCCACTATCCACTACCTATCCTCTCTAATAAACAAGTATAATCCAGCCGACCCACTAATATCCAACAATGACCTGCTCCTTGCATCTTCGACTATCACTTCTTCCCGTGCTAGACTGCAGGACTTCTGTCATGCAGCACCTACCCACTGGAACACTCTCCCTTGTGCTTTCAGGCTTTGCTCTAATCTTTCTTCCTTTAAATGCGCCCTGAAGATGTTTTTGTTCAGAGAAGCATACCACCCAACTCAATCATAAATTAATTTCACTTACCTAACAACATTTACCTCATCTAACTCTGCATTAACATCATTCTCAATCTTGCAGTCTCAACCTCCTACCGTTCTAGATTGTATGTTCCCACGGGAATAGGGCCCTCAATTCCTCCTGAATGTGTTTCTAAATTTTTAAAGTTTTATATCATTGGTTTTTTTGCTGAGTTTTATTAGCATGGAACATTTTTCTGATATTCATGAGAATGGGGGACTTGAATTGATGGAAGTAAGAGCTGCACTCAGTTACGGGGACATTTGAAAGGAGAAGTGGGTAGGAGAAAGTGAGATGAGTTGGATGTGAGATATGAGTCTGATAATTAAAAACTTGCTGACATGCAGATAAATCTTTGGGGGCTTTTTAAGCATTTTATTGGAATGTATATATCTTTCTTTCTCTTTAAGAATTCTACATAGCTAAATCAACATCTCTCATTATCTTGCCAGATCTGAGAGAGAAAGAAAGAAAAAAGAAAGAGAAAGAGAGAGAGGAAGAGTAAGAAAGAATGAAAAAAAGGATAATAATGTGTCTCAAGCAGCTATAGTTTCAGTAAGATATAATTGTTTTTAAATTATTCAGTTAGATATAAATACTGATTTAATATGATTATGTTTGAATGGGTGAATGAACTTGAAAGAAAATTGATCTTTTCTATTTGTCTTCTCCATTGACTTCTATGGGGAATACGTGAACACGCACACGATTTGGCTGTTTAGATTACACGTCTTAATGCATGCAAAAAGTACTTTATTTTGCAATTTGTAACAGCTGTGCAATCCTGAATGCGAAAAAGCCATAACACGCCGTGCGGCTTAAATTCTTGTACTTAGGGGCCCATTTATCAAGCTCTGTATGGAGCTTGATATCCCGTGTTTCTGGCTAGTCTTCAGACTCACCAGAAACACAAGTTATAAAGACTGCTGCTCCATAACCTGTCCGCCTGCTCTGAGGCAGCGGACAGACATCGTCGTAAAACAACCCTATTCAATATGATCGGGCTGATTGATGCCCCCTGCTAGCGGCCAATTGGCTGCGAATCTGCAGGGGGGGTATCATGTCCGCTCACATCTTGATAAATAGGCCCCTTAGTGTTTTTAACAATTTATCTTTTGTTGATCAGTTTTTGTGAAGCTGCATAAACTGCTCTACATTTACAGTGTTTTGCTAATTCCCTCCTCATGAGGAGTAACTCAGACCACATTTTATGGCTTCCTTTGGCCTCATCAGTGAAGTTTAACAATCTCTGTATGTAAATATGCTGTTAAATGAGTGCTTCTGGATTTTTCTAGTCCACACATATTTATATATTTTGCAAGCTTCATTTACAGTATTTAAAATTATTACTCCTTGATGTGGTATTTGTTTCTTTTAATAGGTGACTCATGGGAAAGTCACTGGGACACAATATGGGAGACCAGAGTTCAAGTACCTATGGGTGCATGACACTGATATTTATTAACAACAATAATTATCAATTTATCATAGGCTCACCAATTAATTTTGCTGAAAGTTGGTGCCTTTTGTGATTTGATTAAAATATTGCTAAACATACTGTAGGATGTTTTATTACATCTTTTTTTGAAATAATTTTAATAAGTTTCAAAATCTGTAATAAATGAATACATTAACATCTATTTTTAGCTATAAAAATGCTAGATGTTCTATTAACATCATCTTAACTATGAGTTCATTTATGTGACCTTTGCCACTGATCTGACAACAAACATTCTTAAACTATGTTTGTATCAATCTCCATTGTCCGTAGATTAAATTATTTGGATACTGTTGATTGAAAGGTAGTTTTGTTTTGCTAGATGTTGTGATATTTTAAAGAAACAGAAATTACAATTTAAAGTTATTAATTTGAGTTTGCTGTTACATGAAAGATAGTTAAATCAATGTCTTGCTTCAACATTTATCATGCTGAATAGCTTCATATCCCTACTTGTGGATAGCACCTACAACTACTTCAACTGGCTGCCTTAGTGTTATTTTTCACTTCAAAGTTTCCTTTAGTCATGGCGTAGATGCGATAAAACTTTGTTAGTGAAACTAATATTACACTAAAAAAAGATTGCTACAACATCGCAACTTGAAAATTGCAGAGGTCATAAAGATTTGGATCTGCTTCACATCACAGCCAACAGTTATGAGATCACTTAAAGGGACATTGAACCCACATTTTTTCTTTTGTGACTCAGACAGAGCATGCAATTTTAAGCAATTTTCTTAGCTTAGATGCCTTCTTTTTCAAATAAAGATAGCAAGAGAATGAAGAAAATTTGATAATAGGAGGAGTAAATTAGAAAGTTGCTTAAAATTGCATGCTCTATCTGAATCACGAAAGAAAAAAAATTGGGTTCAGTGTCTTTTTAACAGGGGCAGCACATGGAGAGAATATGGTATATAAAAGTGCCCAAGTCACTTGTGTGTGTGTATATATATATATATATATATCTCACATGGGCTCCGTTTGATAAAGGTCTAGGTGTAGACTGAAACGTTATGGGTTAAGGCCCTGCTGTTTTTTCCAAGGATTGGAATAAAGCCTTTTTTCTTTTGATTGAAATTCCTGTGTTGCCTGCTTCTTTCCGGATACCTTCAAACACTGAGGCTAAGTGTGCATCTGGATATCTTACATATATATATTATATATATATATATATATATATATATATATATATATATATATATATATATATATATATATATAAGGTTTGATAAAGGGGGAAACCCCCGAAACGTTACTAGGAATAAAGTCACTTTAGTGAACCTGTTAGACCTATGAGTGCGGTCTCTTATTCTGATCCTTATGTACACATATGCATCGCACCTTGGCAGTTAATAAGTGAGCAAGAGTGCTTGGTACAAAACACTGGGATATATATATATATATATATATATATATAATATATATATATAACAGGAAACAGTAGGTAAGCGCTGGTCCAGCAGCACCAGGCCCCCAAAAAATATATTCTGTACACTAATAAACAGATAACACAATATACAAAAGTTCATAGATGAATCAGAATGACAATGGAAATCAAGATGCTTTTGTCTTCTTTAAAAATCCCCCTAAGGGTGTCCACTTACTTGAGTTTACCTCAATCAACATGAGGTAAGCAAAGACGTATCCACCAATACTCCTCACTGCTTGGGAAGTCTGAGAATGCCACTGTGTATTCCTTCCTGACCTTTGGAGTCTCAGAAGAAGAAACTTTCGGTCTTACTCTTCTTGATAGGCACTGGAGCTGTGTATGGGCTCTAAAAGGTTCACATATAAAAGCAAAGGGAAACACTAATAGTGTATTACCCTTTATTGAGCTACAAAACACACATTCAGCAGTAACCTACTCACATTTAAAAATCTCAATTCATATGAGGTATCACTAAAAAATAACATCTGCTTAAATCCTCAGAGCAACAGAAGGCTCAGCGTGTTATAGCAGTGTTAAAAGCAGCGTTCACAGAAACGGACTGCCTCACGGGTCTCAAAAATGTCCGGCAGTGGCGAGTAAGAGTCGCCTATTCAAAATTCAGTTGAAGTACAAACAGTATAGTCCTTATGCATTTTAAAGGCTTTATGACTTTTGTCTGCCTTCTTCTTCAGAGGTTTGGAATAACTGTGGGACATCCCCTCACAAATACAGACTACGGTAATATACACTAATTTATGCGTAATGGGTAATTTGATCGAATAGCTATTATGGTTGTATACACTAAGCATCCAGTCCTTGATATTACGTTATTATTATAATAAAGATCCAGTTTGGATAACAAAGGGAGTGACACAAATTGCCTATTGATACTTCCCTTAACCCTTATACTGTTGTCTAACATGTTATTATCATAAACTCCAGCACATTAATACATCTCCAGTTTTGACTGTTTGTCATCCAACTATATGTGCGTTAAGAATGTGGCGTAATTTATTTGTAGATCAGCAGTCTTGACAAGAGAAAGAAATACATATGAAGT